>NC_084556.2:22532500-22832500 GCF_033978685.3 Nerophis lumbriciformis
GAAACTGTGGACGTGGTGTCCTCCGGACCAAAGAGGAAAATAACCATCCGGATTGTTATAGGCGCAAAGTTGAAAAGCCACTATCTGTGATGGTATGGGGGTGAATTAGTGCCCAAGACATGGGTAACTTACACATCTGTGAAGGCGCCATTAATGCTGAAAGGTACATACAGGTTTTGGAGCAACATATGTTGCCATCCAAGCAACGTTACCATGGACGCCCCTGCTTATTTCAGCAAGACAATGCCAAGCCACATGTTACATCAACGTGGCTTCATAGTAAAAGAGTGCGGGTACTAGACTGGCCTGCCTGTAGTCCAGACCTGTCTCCCATTGAAAATGTGTGGCGCATTATGAAGCCTAAAATACCACAACGGAGACCCCCGGACTGTTGAACAACTTAAGCAGTACATCAAGCAAGAATGGGAAAGAATTCCACCTGAGAAGCTTAAAAAATGTGTCTCCTCAGATCCCAAACGTTTACTGAGTGTTGTTAAAAGGAAAGGCCATGTAACACAGTGGTGAACATGCCCTTTCCCAACTACTTTGGCACGTGTTGCAGCCATGAAATTCTAAGTTAATTATTATTTGCAAAAAAATAAATAAACTTTATGAGTTTGAACATCAAATATCTTGTCTTTGTAGTGCATTCAATTGAATATGGGTTGAAAAGGATTTGCAAATCATTGTATTCCATTTATATTTACATCTAACACAATTTCCCAACTCATATGGAAACGGGGTTTGTATATTCATGCAGTGATTAGTGACCAGCAGGCTTCGAACGTGCTCCTGACGGCGCAATAAACGCAAAAAAATACACAGAACATCCAAAAAAACATATGACCCCCATTTTGCCAGAATCCTCATTAGCTTTGGACCAACAATAATGGAGAAATTATGACTTTTGTGTGAAGTATGTCAACTGTGGTGGCCGCCTCCAGTGTATTGTTGCTTTATATGCCTGTGCTTTTACTTTTTTGCTGTGGCGAATCTCCAAGGCTTCCTGATTTTATAATCTCCATACTTGAAGTACAGGCTTTGCTTTTGTAGTATCAAGGCTCCGGATAGCAGTTAAAGAAAGAACTACAAACCATTTGGCAGTGTTTACAGTGAAGCTATTGGCAATCACAGTAACACTACAGTGGATAGAGGAGTCATAGTTAAAAAAGGTAGTGGTCTGCTTGATTCAAGATCAGCATTAATATCTGCAAAGCAGAAAACATATAGTTATATTGTAAATTTATGAAATATTGTTTAAGCTTGAGAGGGTGACTACCAGTGCAAGGTTCCTATGGGTTCTGGCTCACACATGCATAAAGGGCAATGAATTGGCAGATCAGCTGTCAAAGCACACACTAACGCTAGAGCAGCACAGAGAGGTACCTCTCAGTAAGGCAGAGGCAAAATCATTAATTAAAGAAAACATCTTTTAAAAGAGTGGCAAGTACAGTGGGGCATGACTACAACAGGAAGACACTTACTGTATATGCAACACAGAACACAGTAGGAGTGGGAAGAACTGTCAGGGGGAGCACAAAAGAGGAAGGAATCATATCATGTATTAGATTAGGACACACCAGACTGAATAAGACATTGCCCCTTAAAAGTAAACACCCAACAGGATTATGTGACAGCTGCAAAGCGATAGAGTCAGTGGAACATGCAATCATTAAGTGTGGGAAATACAGTACAGAAAGGAGAAAACTAAGAGAGGAAGTTAGAAGACATAGCCAGAAGGAGCTTATTCTCAAAAGTGAAGTGAATTGTGAAGTGAATTATATTTATATAGCGCTTTTCTCTAGTGACTCAAAGCGCTTTACATAGTGAAAGCCAATATCTAAGTTACATCTAAACCAGTGTGGGTGGCATTGGGAGCAGGTGGGTAAAGTGTCTTGCCCAAGGACACAGCAGCAGTGACTAGGATGGCGGAAGCGGGGATCGAACCTGCAACCCTCAAGTTGCTGGCATGGCCACTCTACCAACTGAGCTATACCGCCCCAAAAGCTTACTCAGCAGCAACCAAAACATGTTGGTGAAGTTTTTACAAGGGATGAGTTTATAGAATAGAATTTAGTATGGGGAGGTACACTATATACAGGTAAAAGCCAGTAAATTAGAATATTTTGAAAAACTTGATTTATTTCAGTAATTGCATTCAAAAGGTGTAACTTGTACATTCTATTTATTCATTGCACACAGACTGATGCGTTCAAATGTTTATTTCATTTAATTTTGATGATTTGAAGTGGCAACAAATGAAAATCCAAAATTTCGTGTGTCACAAAATTAGAATATTACTTAAGGCTAATACAAAAAAGGGATTTTTAGAAATGTTGGCCAACTGAAAAGTATGAAAATGAAAAATATGAGCATGTACAATACTCAATACTTGGTTGGAGCTCCTTTTGCCTCAATTACTGCGTTAATGCGGCGTGGCATGGAGTCGATGAGTTTCTGGCACTGCTCAGGTGTTATGAGAGCCCAGGTTGCTCTGATAGTGGCCTTCAACTCTTCTGCGTTTTTGGGTCTGGCATTCTGCATCTTCCTTTTCACAATACCCCACAGATTTTCTATGGGGCTAAGGTCAGGGGAGTTGGCGGGCCAATTTAGAACAGAAATACCATGGTCCGTAAACCAGGCACGGGTAGATTTTGCGCTGTGTGCAGGCGCCAAGTCCTGTTGGAACTTGAAATCTCCATCTCCATAGAGCAGGTCAGCAGCAGGAAGCATGAAGTGCTCTAAAACTTGCTGGTAGACGGCTGCGTTGACCCTGGATCTCAGGAAACAGAGTGAACCGACACCAGCAGATGACATGGCACCCCAAACCATCACCGATGGTGGAAACTTTACACTAGACTTCAGGCAACGTGGATCCTGTGCCTCTCCTGTCTTCCTCCAGACTCTGGGACCTCGATTTCCAAAGGAAATGCAAAATTTGCATGGTTGGGTGATGGTTTGGGGTGCCATGTCATCTGCTGGTGTCGGTCCACTCTGTTTCCTGAGATCCAGGGTCAACGCAGCCGTCTACCAGCAAGTTTTAGAGCACTTCATGCTTCCTGCTGCTGACCTGCTCTATGGAGATGGAGATTTCAAGTTCCAACAGGACTTGGCGCCTGCACACAGCGCAAAATCTACCCGTGCCTGGTTTACGGACCATGGTATTTCTGTTCTAAATTGGCCCGCCAACTCCCCTGACCTTAGCCCCATAGAAAATCTGTGGGGTATTGTGAAAAGGAAGATGCAGAATGCCAGACCCAAAAACACAGAAGAGTTGAAGGCCACTATCAGAGCAACCTGGGCTCTCATAACACCTGAGTAGTGCCAGAAACTCATCGACTCCATGCCACGCCGCATTAACGCAGTAATTGAGGCAAAAGGAGCTCCAACCAAGTATTGAGTATTGTACATGCTCATATTTTTCATTTTCATACTTTTCAGTTGGCCAACATTTCTAAAAATCCCTTTTTTGTATTAGCCTTAAGTAATATTCTAATTTTGTGACACACGGAATTTTGGATTTTCATTTGTTGCCACTTCAAATCATCAAAATTAAATAAAATAAACATTTGAATGCATCAGTCTGTGTGCAATGAATAAATATAATGTACAAGTTACACCTTTTGAATGCAATTACTGAAATCAGAATCAGAATCAGCTTTATTGTCATTACGCAAGGTAACGAGATTGAGGTAAATCAAGTTTTTTAAAATATTCTAATTTACTGGCTTTTACCTGTATGTATGTAAGTGAGGAAGGGAGAAGGGAGAAGGGAGGGAACTCTGGTTCACACTTCAATGCAGCAAATGGCGGAAATGCACCTTTAACATTGAGTTCCCTGCCATTAAACAAAAAGCAGCAGCTTCCCTTCGGTTTAAGACAAGCTTCACTTCTGTTGTCGTCAACCCTGTGTGCACGTCTTTAAGTGGGTGTGACTTAGAGTGTCTGCGGCTGCAGCTATACCCTTCTGGCAGAAGCAGCATACTCTCTCTGAAGGCGGTTTTGCCGTAGTCTATACACTAATGCCATCTGATATCTTAGAATTGCAGCTGTATGCAAAATTCACTGTATAATACTTGCAAATGAGAATCAATAATGTAATAAGAAAAACAATACATCATTATTAATTCATTGTTAAATGTGACATAAAAAACTGAATTGTATTATTAAACAAATTATCAAGATTTATTACGACACGGAAGTACCGAAAATTGATATCGTTGAGTACAGCTATAGATTCAATTGTGGAATGTACCCATCCTTAGTTGCCCGGATCGTGTTTTGTTCTGTTAGTTTGACTACCTCAGTTCTGTTTTCAGCACCCCTGGGTTTGTGTTTTGGTTTCCATGGGTGCTGATTAGTTTTACCTGCCTCTGATTAGTGTTCGGGACGCTCACCTGCTCCTGGGCACTAATCAGAGAGCTACTTATTGCTGTTTTTCGCCACACACTGTCTGGCTGTCTTATTTGCTTCTATGCAACAAGTTACGTCGTCTACTTATTTAATTCCTTAGGCTAAGCTTTTGCGTTAGCTTCCTTAGCTTTGCTTTCTGTGCGATCGGCACACTGGTTTTATTTATTTTGTATCCTGTATGATTCATGGGAATAAATCATTGTCTTACCTGTACCTTGCCTCCGGAGTTCCTGCTGCGTCTTGGGAGAATGACCCGCGCATAACCATGCGACCACGACGTTACAACCATGGACATATACCAACTCCACACAGAGATGCCCAAACAGAGATTTGAACCCTCAATCTCCTGACTGTGACTTGACTATCGTGCGGCCAACATAGTTGCCAACCTTGAGACCTCCGAATTCGGGGTTTTGGCGGGGCGGGGTTGAGGTGGGCGGGGTTTGGTGGTAGCGGGGGTGTATATTGTAGCGTCCCGGAAGAGTTAGTGCTGCAAGGGATTCTGGGTGTTTGTTCTGTTGTGTTTATGTTGTGTTACGGTGCGGATGTTCTCCCGAAATGTGTTTGTCATTCTTCTTTGGTGTGGGTTCACAGTGTGGCGCATATTTGTAACAGTGTTAAAGTTGTTTATACGGCCACCCTCAGTGTGACCTGTATGGCTGTTGATCAAGTATGCCAGTTAGTATGAAAAAAAGCGGCCGTGATGACAGGTTGTAGAGGACGCTAAAGGCAGTGCCTTCAAATCAAATCAAATCAAATCAACTTCATTTATAAAGCAGGCACGCACCTAATATTGTTGTCCGGGTGGAAATCGGGAGAAATTCGGGAGAATGGGTACCGCGGGAGATTTTCGGGAGGGGCACTGAAATTCGGGAGTCTCCCGGGAAAATCGGGAGGGTTGGCAAGTATGGCGGCCAATAGAAAAACATGTACAGTTCATTTCCAATCGTGCTTGTTTCACTGTGCTCCCTTGGGTCCTGATTAATTTGCAACTGGATGAAAGTGGATGAGGTGTTTACTCATCACAGGAGACAGATATTCAAGCCTGGGTGAAAGTTAATGCTGCTGTAAGTCTAATAATTCAATTTATTTATCAATACTCTGGCAAACTGCAGAGGTACCAGATTCTTCAAAAATATTAGTTTTAACAAGCATTGCTTGTCCAAGTCTTTTGTGGAGAGCCTTGCGGTGCTCTTCAGCCCCGTTCCTCCACCTCCTGTTGTAGTGGTCCTTGGATAATTATATTGCTGTGCATGGAAAGTCAGCGTAGGTGGAGTGTTAGCAGGCTTTTCACTTTGCTGCAGTGAAATAATAAAGTGTACTCTCTCCCCGCAAGCCGCTAATAGCCACAGGCCGTGTCTCTGTGGCGCGGCTGTAGATTTCCTTCTATTATGTCGCTTGAGCGTATGAGCTTGTGCACAGTGCTATGTTTCCTAGATAATCCAGCAATAATGCACTTTTTTTTTTCTACTGTACATTGGGTAAATACAGGGGAGTAAATGTGTCCTTTGCAAAGCTTTTATCTGTAGAGAGAAATGCAGCTGATATGCCAGCACTCTGCCTGAGGAGAAACGCCTACTTAGTCCTAACGTGCCCTCTCTTATCTCTGTGCTTGGTCAACTGAGACGAATTGCACAACAATGCGGACTCTAACACAAACGTGAATAGGAGACATTTAACTGGAATAACACGGGCGTCTTACATTTACTGGTGCACTAATGACACCTTAATAAATAACTGCCAGAGATGTTTTGTTATTGTTGTGCGGTGGCTATTTGGTATAGAAATTTTTGGTAATACTTTAGTATGGAGAGCATTTTCTAAGTACAAGGACTAAATTAAGAGTTATTTGGACACTAGGGGAACATATTGTAAGTAACAGACTTAATTTAGAATTATTTGGTTAGGGTTAGGGTTAGTGGGTTAAGGTTGTTGTATAATAAAGCCATGCAGAATAAGGAATTAATAAGTACGTAATAATGACTAATTAAGAGCCAATATGTTACTAATTTGCATGTTAATAAGCAACTAATTAATGGTGAATATATTCCCCATACTAAAGTGTTACCAAATTTTTATATGAAGTGTCAGGTGTATCTAATTTTATAGCAGGTACGCACGTGTACGCCTTTGAAAATATCTGACAAAGCATGTCACGTCAGGGTGTTATTTGGGTGTCATCACGCCTACACATTTCGGTCTACCTTTTACAGGCTCTTGTTTGTTTTCTTCTCGCTGTGTGATCCACGCCTGAACACCACAGAGGACATCATCTTAGTCCAGCCCCAAATGAATACTTGGAGATGTTACTTCTACTTACTAATACTCTGCAAAATAGACCTAAAAGGTCCCAGTAGCACAAACTGTGCTGTGCGATTTGCATGCTGGGGAGCAGCAAAGCACCCGAGCAGCTTGAGGGGTAGCTTAATGGTCATGGCTGCAAAAGCAGTACCTTTCTGGGTAATGCTCCAGTGGCAAATGTGTAGAATGTATAGCAAAGTGGTGATGCACCGTTTCTTTATTTGCTGTAATAGACATGAGTCCCGTTATATCCCTGTAAAAGCAAAAAACAAAACAAAAACTAGTGTTGTATATAACGGACCAGCTGAGCTCAAACTGTGGTTGATATTTAAGAAAATATAAGACTATAGGAATATACAAGTACAACTACCCCTCACTTAAAATATGGTGGTATTAATTTATTTTGAACATGTATAAAGTTACAATATGGTACTAGGCCTGGTCCGATAACAAATTTTGTTTGACGATATGTCTTACAAATCATTACCGATAAACTATAATATTGTCAACATTATTTTGAGACCAAGTTGAAAAAATAATGATGAAATAATAATGCATAATGATAATGCAAGTATACCCTTTCAAATGCAATAAGCTTGTATTTCGCATATATTTAAACATTGTAATTGGAATGTAAACTTTTAAATATCCAAGTTAAAGAAAACAAACGGAATAATTAAAATGAAATATAGTCCGTCTATCAACAAAATATTGAATTTGATAAAAAATTACTACCAAAAGCATTATAATAGGTATTTTCTCTGTTAAGGAGGGGTTAGGGGACCCTCAGATACACAACCAAAACAATAAATATGGCTAAATAAAGTTATTGTAACCAAAATTATCACGGTTATCATTATTATTGCGGTAATGTTGAAAGTGCTCAAAGAGTACTCATACCCACACTAAAGTATTTTAACAAAGTTGTGTCTTTTTAATGGCTAAAATAAATAGACACACACTATACTTTCCCATATTTCCAGTTTCTCATTACATGTTTCGAAAAGGATGAGGAAAGAGAGCTTATTTAATCCTACCCCTTCCCCATTTTATAGCAATTTCTAACACTTTTGTTTTTTCACTTTTATGTGCTCAATTTAAAAAAAACAACAATTAAATAACTTAAGATCAAATCAATAAAGTGCTCATGAATACTACGGGCCTGATCTACATAGCTTGTGCGCAGAGGGAAGGGAGCAAAATAAGGATCACAGTCCTTTTAGCCTGTCTGTCTTTATGAATATGTACGCAGAATATATGCTGATCATTAGAAACCCAACAATACTGGGAGCAGAAGATGTAAATATAAATATTTAGGACGCTGGAACTGTTCTGCGGGCGCTATTTTGTGTCTTTATTTTTCATGTCAGAAATCTACGAGCAAACTGACAGTTACTTAAAGGGCTGTGAGAAAAGAGGGGATCGCGCTGCAAAGATAGCTTCATCCTTCATGCGTGTCAACATATTTGAACTGTCATTAAGAAAACATAATAGACATGTCGTATATTCAGCAATATCATTTTATAATTATATAACTGCTGGATGACTTAAGAGCCTCATTGAAATTAATTCAATTTACGCATTTTGGTGTCTGTTAGTGTTTTTTTTTATGGTGTTTGTTTTTTTATTTTAGGAAATATGTTATGAACATACTTCCTGTATGAAAAAATGTCATGCAATATGCATTTTTTTTTGTGTGAATCATTCCAGATGCATCAACTTGCTCCGGTGCTGTGCCCCTCCCTGCCGAATGTATCGTCACTATGCAAAGAATAGTTTATTTTGTATAGATTGCGATTCTGTATTGCAGAAAAGGTGGTACAGATTACCGATGTATGCTGTTTGTTCAACATCACTGCTAAACCCCACATGTTGGAGAACATGATAGCATGAATGTGGAGGAAAATGAGTGTATCCATGGTGAAGCGGCTTACTACACGCAAAAACCTAATTTTAATAGGACGATCTGCACCACTTGTGCACTTGTTATCAATTGTACACACGGTCTTAATAGATCACACGCAACACGCCCACTTATATTGCACACAATTTTTTAATTTGAATTTTTTACTTTGCACTGTTTAGCGTGTGTTATTTGGATCTTAGTAGATCAGACATTATGTGTAGTGTTGAGCATTGTTTATAGTTTACCAACCTGCAATTGGTACATTTGAAATCAATCAATCAATCAATCAATGTTTATTTATATAGCCCTAAATCACAAGTGTCTCAAAGGGCTGCACAAGTCACAACGACATCCGCGGTAGAGAGCCCACATAAGGGCAAGGAAAAACTCACAAATGGTGCCTAAAGCAGTGCCTGGACAGGTACCTAAAAAAAGGAACAGAAATTTTGCCGAAAAACATTGCCTTTTTAATTTTACATAATTCTGTGAAATGCAAGTTAAACCGAATAGTAATTGTCTGCAAAATGTACAATATGGAATCGTAATCTAAACAACAAACTATTTAAGCACGATGACGGCGCGCGGTGTCGGGAGGCGGTGGACCATCACAACACCTCAATGCATTCATTCATGCGTCTGGAATTATCCAAATGCAAGAAAATGCATATTGCAAGACACTTTTTTTCCATACAGGAGATTATCATAATATAGAATAGAATAGAGATTTATTGTCATTATTACAGTGAACAGGTTCAAAGAACAATGACATTGGAGCAGATCCCCTAAGGTGCATACACAATAATTTAGTAATATAAGTAGTAAAAAAGATAAGAAAGAAGATATATATCTATATATATATATATATATGTATATATCCACACACATGCATATATCCATACATATGCATATATATATGCATATACACATACAACATTATTGCACATTATAGTTTGAAAAATAAAAAGACATGACGGACACATTGTGCTCACTCAGGGCCTGTTTAATGCTACTATGGCTCTTGGGTAAAAACTGTTTTTTAGTCTATTTGTGCCCGCTTTTAGCACCCTATAGCGTCTGCCCGAGGGTAGCAGTTCTAGGTGGCAGTGCCCGGGGTGGAATGGGTCTTTCAGGATGCTCTGTGCTTTCCTGAGACAGCGGGAGCTTTACAGGTCAGCCAGAGAGGGGAGGGGGCATCCGATGATCTTCTGAGCGGTGTTTAAGACCCTTTGGAGCGCCTTTCTCTCTGCGGCCGTGCAGCTGCCGAACCACTAATATATTCCTCAAATGAAAGAAAACAACGCCACAAAAATAAAAACACCAACAGATGTCAAAAAGCATCAATTGAATTAGTTTTAATCGGCCCCTTAAGTGATCCGGCAGCATATCATTATAAAAAGATATCGATGAATAGAACATATGTCTTAATATTTTTCTTGTTGACAGTTCAAATATGTTGAAAAGCATACGTAGTAGGACAGAGCTGCAGAGCAATCGACTCCTTTCCCTCAGCCATTTTTCCACACCTGCCAACTTAAACGTCATTTTTAGACGCACTAAATATAGATGCAAAACGAGGCCCTCAAAACAGTTTCAGCATAGATAAATCCCATTTTGTGTGCTAAATAATTGTATTTGCATTTTCTCCTCCCAGTTTTGTCGGCGTTCTGATGATCAGCATAAATTCAGCATATTCATGAAGACAGACTTGCTAAATGGATTGCGCGCTCTATTCTGCTCACTTGAGAGATATAATTGTAATGATCAGATTTGCTGGAGTAAGACCCTGAACGCAGAGAAGAAATAATAAGAATAATAACAAAAAGCGCACTCAAAAAGGAGTGAAAAAAAAAAGAACTCAGGACTCACACAAAAGGTGAAGAAAAACAGAAATCTCACATAAAAGGTGTGGAGAGGAACCAGAGAAACGTGAGTGAAGTTAAAGCAGAGGAGATGCACATGACTGGAATGGTGAACCATCAGTAATCTACTGGCGCCAAGTGAATGCACTGGAGAGCTTAAAGGGGAACTACTATTGTTTTATTTATTTTGCCTATTGTTCACAATCATTACAAGAGACAAGAATACACGTCTTTTAATTTGTTTTTAATTTTAAAAATGATAAAAAAAAACGCTTGGAAGATGCGATTAATGGGAGTCACCGGTGTAGCCTTTGCAGCCCTCCAAAACAACTTCAACACCCTCCATCATTTAGGTAATTTGAATCATTGCCGGGACTAATTATTTGGCACATTTATTTCTGTTCCCATAGCAGCGCACTTCTGACTTCTGGCAACAACCCCTTCTGGATACAAAACGCTTGCGTGTGTTCTATTCATGGCAGATTCTGTAACAAAAAACGAAAACGACTATTTTTGTACAAATGAGGATTCACAACCTTATTTTTTTTAATCGGAATTTATGGAGGATGAACTACTGCCTCTAGAAGCCAGTACGAAGGAAGAGTGAGATGTTGGAGCAGTCGGAAGCCGATAGAGTGAGGTGAAAGTGAATTGAAGCTGCAAATGTGGAATTTGAAGCCAAGCAATTTGGACAAATGGTGTGCTTACCTATAATTAATTGGAAAAACATCCCTGACCAGTCGGACCAAAGAGACAACTGTCCATCGATTGAGTAAATGTATGATACATGCAGTACGTCATGCGTGTTATTACAACTACAGTACATACGCTCTTTGGCGAGCTGTGTACAAACAAAACATGAAATGTGGGCTGATACTTTACAGATACTGTAATATGAGTGTTCATGTTTTTCTTTCACTACAGATTGGTGTCTTATCGCAGTGTTGTGCATTACAAACTCATACACGTTTTGTGTTGTGGTAGAAGCTAGCTTACCGCTTACCGTAGTTAGCTTCTACGGCTAAAACCGTAGCACGCCGATGTGTTACTACGCTAGAAAAAGAGTTCCTCAGTGTTCGCTCTTACAATAACAATGTCTGGTTATTATACAGGTCAATTAAGTATTGTTGACAGTTTTGTATGCATTTTTAAAGTGATTTAGTGGTAGAATTAGCTGCATTGCTAGCCACCGAGAACGAGACGATTTTTATGTTAGAAAGCGAGAAAAAAAAAATGGTATCTTCTTGTCTCTCATAATGATTGTGAACGATAGGCAAAGTTCCCATTTAAGTAGTCAGGAGGAAATGGGTATCAGGTGAAGGTGGCTCCACCCAGTGACCCAAAAACCAAGCACTGCAACAAAAAGCAGACATGCAGCAGCAAAGCTGGCAGATCATGACAGTAATCCTCTGCGCAAGAGTTTAGTAGATCAGCTTGGCGTGTGCTATCAATTTTACACGTTTTCATACACACAAACGTTTAGTTAATCACGCCCTAAGTTTGTACATTCCACACAATTCAAGCATAAATGAAACGTTAGATAATGTTCCGACATCGTTTGCTAGTTAATTCTACATGCAAGAAGTGTGTCAACGTTGAGCAAAATGAAGATATTGTAACAACCTGCTTGTGTTGTCATATGAACGTTCAAAATTCCAGTGTTTGTGAATGGCCTTTGTGATTTTTGGAGAATAAGCAAGCAATGGCGAAACGTGTGTAACTCATGACTTTTATATTGGTGTTACCTAAAAGTCACTTAATAAATATTTCCGACCAGATGCTCAAAGAATCTGTGCTGGGTCAGTGTTATAAAAGAGGACATACATCACTTCAATATTTATCATCATACCCTCATGTGGGACCTTCTGCTAGTATAATAATAGAACTGGTCTCATTTGACCCCGTCATTTATAAAACCACCATTTTGGGACAGCAGCAGCATTTTTATGTCTCGTCCTTACTAAGTGACCTCGACAGCTCCTTAATTCTTTTTTGGGAAAACAACCTTGCTGCAATTCCTGCAGCGTTCTCCTTTATTCTTTCATCATCACTCTATGAGGTGCTGTTTTTAACAGGAAGTAAAATACATTTTGCCACAATTTTTTGCTATACTGTATATCCTTTTTTTTAAATTAGTATTTTGCATCTTCTTTATCAAAGTACTGGCACATTTTTGCAGTCGTACTAAATAAAAAAACACAAATTGAGGGTCAGTGTATGTTTTGGTCATTGCATTTTTTGGGAAAACAATAACCAATCTGTTTATTTGAACTTCATTTTGATAAACATATATATGTGTGTCTATGCATATATATATATATATATATATATATATATATATATATATATATATATATATATATATATATATTTGTTTGTTTGTGAAAGTATATGTATTTGTGTGTATATGTATATATACAGTATACTGTATATGTAACGACCTGTCATGAATGCACTACATTTATTTGTTCCGAACTTAGTAACAGTTAAATCCAATATCTAGCCAGGGCGTATTTTGAAGTGAGTCTCTTCACTCATCTTGGCACTGGCGTAAGCATTGTATAACAACCTCTACTGCCTTTCAAGTGACCATCCACAGATAAGCTAAAAGAGATTGTACAGTCAAAATAATTTGTGGGATCAATCGGTGTATGAACATGATTAATGCAATATTCTTTTGTGATGACTTGCATGAGTTAACACATTATTTTTGATGGCTTATACTAATGAACAAAAACACAAAGAGGTGTTTTTAGATATACAGTCGGAAGTAGATCCATAAGACCACATGTGTCGCGGTTTACCTGACTCATGAAACATTACGAATCCACTTTAGCCGCCAGACGGCAATAGATTTTTTTAATATCTAAAAATGGGTTTTTTGGCAGCTACAACTTAGGCCACAGTGTCAGTTGCTATGCAGTGTAGCGCTTTCCATCATTTTCAGCAGACTGAATTGCAAGATAATTCCACCTCCCTCTTTCTCTCATGCGAGATCCACCAGGGAATAGGGCCATATGAATTCCTTCCCTTCTGTATGGATAACTTTTATTCAACCCTTTTTTTGGACTATTTTGTAGCAATTGATATACAGATGTTTCACTCACGTGCCCCCGGGACCACATTACCTACCACAAGTAAATTGCTGACCTGTGGGAATGATCAAGCTTAATAATTGTGATTTCAATATTGATGAACATATTATTGATTATTATTTTGGCAATAATTGTGCAGCCCTACTCGATTCCACGAGATGATACAACGGCAAATGGAAAAGTTTGTCACACACAATGTTTTGCACGATACATTACACAAAAAAACAGAGCTAAATTGTACTGGGAATTTTCATTGGGCGTTTGAAAACCGAGATACCGCTGTACCTAGAGTGTTGAATGTCATTACAACAGTGTATAATCCTCAACAAATACTGTACACTGTAGTTCCTTGAGGGTGTAAGTACATGTTTCACTATGGATAAAAATGAGGCTGTTTTTGTCACTTTTTGTGCAAGATGGCAGCCTATCACACTTCAGTCCTCTCACCTCACCTACCATCTCAGCATGAACTCTCCTCTCACACTTCTCCCATTTTTCTCATCTACCGTACACAGAAGATGTAATTCCCTCATTGTTGTGCTCCCTTTCCTCCCAATATATTCATCCTGAGCTCTGAGGTGCACATGTACATTTACCTTCCTATATCATACAGAGCGTTTAACAACTCCCTGACCTGCAAGATGTGTGGCGGCCACAAAATTGTTTCTTCTGCCTCTTGCGTTTTATGTGGTGACAAAATGCCAAACGAACAATGAAAGGGAGGATGAGGAAGGAAAGACACCAATCCATCACTAGGTAGGGATGCACAAATAAAAGAGATCCAATGCGGGTACAAATAAGGTCATGGTTTTATTTGTTTCGGACATGAGTTTACATAATTCAACATGTCCAAAAAGCAGTAGCGAGTTTATTTAATCCTCTACTTCACGTCTCAGCAATTACTGGTTGTTTGTTCACTGCCTGTGTTTAAATGTTGACATTTTCTAATAGGGAGGAAAAAATATAAAATATGCAACAATAGATGGCTTGTATAGTGATGAAAGCAAATAAAACTGAATGAAAAATAAATGTTAAAATAGATACATGCATTCAATCAATCAATCAATCAATCAATGTTTATTTATATAGCCCTAAATCACAAGTGTCTCAAAGGGCTGCACAAGCCACAACGACATCCTCGGTACAGAGCCTACATAAGGGCAAGGAAAAACTCACCCCAGTGGGACGTCGATGTGAATGACTATGAGAAACCTTGGAGAGGACCGCATATGTGGGTAACCCCCCCCCAGGGGAGACCGAATGCAATGGATGTCGAGTGGGTCTGACATAATATTGTGAGAGTCCAGTCCATAGTGGATCCAACATAATAGTAAGAGTCCAGTCCATAGTGGGGCCAGCAGGACACCATCCCGAGTGGAGACGGGTCAGCAGCGCAGAGATGTTCCCAACCGATGCACAGGCGAGCGGTCCACCCCGGGTCCCGACTCTGGACAGCCAGCACTTCATCCACAGGCCACCGGACCTGAGCCCCCCCCCCCCCCCCCCCCCCCCCCCCCCTCCACAAGGGAGAGGGGAGCAGAGGAGAAAAGAAAAGAAACGGCAGATCAACTGGTCTAAAAAGGGGGTCTATTTAAAGGCTAGAGTATACAAATGAGTTTTAAGATGGGACTTAAATGCTTCTACTGAGGTAGCATCTCTAATTGTTACCGGGAGGGCATTCCATAGTACTGGAGCCCGAATAGAAAACGCTCTATAGCCCGCAGACTTTTTTTGGGCTCTGGGAATCACTAATAAGCCGGAGTTCTTTGAACGCAGATTTCTTGCCGGGACATATGGTACAATACAATCGGCAAGATAGGCTGGAGCTAGGTTGATTAATACATAAATATAAAAACAAATAATTCCAAATGATAGATAGATAGACAAGTGAAACTTACCAGTAAATGAACAATAGATAAACACATTTAGGAGTTAAAAAAAACAACCTATTATTAATAATCAGAAGAAGAATGCATAAATAAATGCAGGACAACCTATTAAATAATGATAAGAGTTTTGGAGTAACAAAAGCTTTGATGTATTTTTTTAACAATACTGTTGCATCGCTGCATGCTTTGCTTTGCAGCACTGCTTTGTAATTAGTTGTTTATATTACGTGTTTATTGTTACGTAAGTTGTTCATTATTCCCCCATAGTAGTGGTAGTAGTTGTAGTAGTAGTTGCTCTGTGATGTTAACTTATCACTTTGCCTAAATAAACAGCAACTGCCTAAAAGCAAGCTGAAGTGCCACTGACCTTTTCTTGTGCAACTTGCTATAATATGTTTATTTTTGTTGTAGATATTGTGTTTGTATTGTTGTACAACTGCTGTGCGTCATACTGACAGCTGTCATATTTTAGCTCTCAAGTAGCTAAATTAGGTGAACAGCATTTTAGAAACACATTTCAGAATATAAGAATGTAGTTTGAACTATCCATTTTTTTCCATACCTCATTCCATTTAGTAGTTATGTAGGTGTACCTAATAATGAGGCTGGTGAGTATCAGGAAGCGCTCGTAAGAAGACTAGCATTTACATAATACCTCTTGAAAAGAGTCATGACAGATGCTTGACCCTGACAGTAACTCCGCACTTGTAATAAGGGCATCTCTTAGTTAGAATTTTAAGCAGCAGTGCAAAAAAAAAAAAAAAAAAAATCCCTTTTTCCTTTTGACAATAAAGCAAATGACTTGGATCTTCTTTGTAGAATGAACATCAAAGTCCTATTGTTCCCATGGGAGACAGTCTGCCCATACAAAAACCTTTGCACCATCTTGAATGCAAAGACTTACGGCCCGTTAGTTCTATGGATATCTTTAACTCCCCACAAGCAACATGACCTGAATATCAAATACTGCAGCTTCAATTGAACCCTTAGATGCACATGTGGTGTCAAGTTGTTATTCTTCAAAATCTTTTAAACGATATGTAATATATTTACATTCCAGGTATTTCTCATAAAACATATTTGTGACATGAGTCCATTTGCATTTTTTTTCCAGAAAACTAAAGACCGACTTCTCCTTTCACTATTACCGTAAATTCCAGACTATGAGCCGCTACTTTTTTTTTTATACTTTTCTTTCTTTCTTTCTTTAGTTTATTTCGAACATGAACACACTTACATCATAATACATCACACAATTTCATATCATTTCATTTTACATCATGCCCGAAAAGGAGTAGGAAGAAGCAAAGCTTATTTAATCCTACCCCTTTCTCACTTGAAGCGTTTACAAATATATAGAGTCATTTACTGACCTTTTATATAATAAAATAACATCTATGAATTAGTATACAACAGTTTTGTAATATGTAATTAATTAATTAATTCAGTCATTATTAACATACTGAGATACTTTCAACCTTATTTTCAATAAGGTTGAAAGTATTTCTCATAATTCTTCTTTTTTGTACTCTGTAAGCACTATTATTTTGAACAACCTCTTAAACTGGATCATATCAGTACAATTTTTAACTTCTTTACTTAATCCATTCCATAATTTAATTCCACATACTGATATGCTAAAAGTTCTAAGTGTTGTACGTGCATATAAATGTTTTAAATTATTTTTTCCTCTAAGGTTATATTTCTCCTCTTTAGTTGAGAAGAATTGTTGTACATTCTTTGGTAGCAGGTTATAGTTTGCTTTGTACATCATTTTAGCTGTTTGCAATTTTACCAAATCACCAAACTTTGAACCTTGCATTTTATAAGACACCTTGCGGCTAATTTTTGGATTTTCTTCGCTAATGGCCATATCAAAAAATAATTTTATAAAACAAACAAAAAAAAACAAGCAAAAACACAAAGAGGGTGTTTTATTGTTTGTAGTATGGCGCTATCTTTTGGACACATTTGCTCACTGTAGGTGCATTAGTGTCCTTTTATTAATTGGTCGTGTTTTTTTTGTTCTAGCAGTCAATTGCGTTTCTAATCGTATCGTCTTCATTCATCACACCAAGTGTCAGAAGTGCTACTGACAGTTTGGTTATGTTTGGGTTTTCCTGTGTTTAGAATCACGTCCTGTCCTGGTGCTCTTGTTTTGTCACTGTTTCCTGTTTGGTCTGTGTTTTGCAGCACCTTTTATTTCTGTTCCATGTCCTGTCAGCACACCTGTTCCTCGTTTAAATAGTTCTATTGAGTTCCACCTGGGTCAGTCCTTCGTTGTTGGATCATTCTCTCTTGCTCTTCCTTTCGAGACCGATGCTTCCTGTGCTGTTTTGGGTTCCATGCCTCTTTGTAGGTAATAAATTGGGTTTTACTTGCCTTCCCCCTGCCGTTCTCTGCATCCTTGGGGTCACGCCAAAGCAACGCTCACCCTCCTGTGACACCAAGCAAGGTTTGAAAGTTTTACAGTACAACTAAAACTGTTTAAACTTACTAAACCGTCCCATGTCCATGTGTGACGTCAGTAGTGTTTTCCTGCATATTTGTACGTGCTGTCGTAATGTAATGACGCTAGTGTCGATAGCATTAGCTAATATGCTAACAAGTTTACGAATGTGTTAGTATTATTAACTTTCAATGGCATTAATTTTGTATTTTTTCAGTTTCACAAATTCCTCAGTAAATTCACCAAAACGTCACCTTGGAGTTGTTGAGTCTTTTTAGCTAATTGGAGAGCAAGCTTTGGCAGCTAGTGGGTCTATGACGATGACTTCCATTTTGTTTGATCAGCCGTTTTACTGCCGTGTTACAGGCACCGTTTGGAAACAATTAAGGTATGTAAATAAATATTTTCAGACTCTTTTTGTGTAAATATTCACAATGGATATATCTGTGGCTTATAGTTTGGTGCTGCTAATGTATGGAAAAAAAAATGTGTATCTTCTTAAATTTAGTGGGTGTGGCTTATAATATATATATATATAGCGGTATAGTTCGTTAGGCAGAGTGGCCGTGCCAGCAACTTGAGGGTTGCAGGTTCGATCCCTGCTTCCGCCATCCTAGTCACTGCCGTTGTGTCCTTAGGCAAGACACTTTACCCACCTGCTCCCAGTGCCACCCACACTGGTTTAAATGTAACTTAGAGATTGGGTTTCACTATAAAAGTGCTGTGAGTCACTAGAGAAAAGCGCTACATAAATATAATTCACTTCACATATACTGGTGCACTATAGTCTGGAAAGTACGGTAGTCTTATTTTGTATATTCCGGAAAACCATCGTCCTCCACATTTGATTTTGGTTTGAGTGCTCTGCTGTTTTTAAGGACATTCTGCAAAATATAAATAGACAAAGATCATCTTTATGACAGCACTCTAGTGTTTTTTAAGAATATCCTGAAGTTTGAATAGCCCAAATGATGAAAATGAAAGAACCTAAAATGGAACTCTGAGGAAAAATACTCGTTTAACTGAAGAAATTAAACAAATGACTACTGACTGCATCTGAAGAAGGTACAGCAACACCTAAGTTACAGAAATCCCATTATGAAAAATAACTACCAAAAAGGAGAGAACTTAAAGGGGTAAATCAAATAATGTAAATCAAAAGTTGGGACCCCAGTGTTCTATGTTTGCCAGCAAGGTTAAAATGTCAATGCAAGGGTCTGCCAATGTATTTACAGTTACAAGTTCCTCTATACAATACCATAGTGCCATCCATCCATCCATCTTCTTCCGCTTATCCGAGGTCGGGTCGCGGGGGCAGCAGCCTAAGCAGGGAAGCCCAGACTTCCCTCTCCCCAGCCACTTCGTCCAGCTCTTCCTGTGGGACCCCGAGGCGTTCCCAGGCCAGCCGGGAGACATAGTCTTCCCAACGTGTCCTGGGTCTTCCCCGCGGCCTCCTACCAGTCAGACGTGCCCTAAACACCTCCCTAGGGAGGCGTTCGGGTGGCATCCTGACCAGATGCCCGAACCACCTCATCTGGCTCCTCTCGATATGGAGGAGCAGCGGCTTTACTTTGAGCTCCCCCCGGATGGCAGAGCTTCTCACCCTATCTCTAAGGGAGAGCCCCGCCACCCGGTGGAGGAAACTCATTTCAGCCGCTTGTACCTGTGATCTTGTCCTTTCGGTCATAACCCAAAGCTCATGACCATAGGTGAGGAGGGGAACGTAGATCGACCGGTAAATTGAGAGCTTTGCCTTCCGGCTCAGCTCCTTCTTCACCACAACGGATCGATACAGCGTCCGCATTACTGAAGACGCCGCACCGATCCGCCTGCCGATCTCACGATCCACTCTTCCCTCACTCGTGAACAAGACTCCGAGGTACTTGAACTCCTCCACTTGGGGCAAGATCTCCTCCCCAACCCGGAGATGGCACTCCACCCTTTTCCGGGCGAGAACCATGGACTCGGACTTGGAGGTGCTGATTCTCAATGCCATAGTGTTTTTTGGAATTTGCTGCACAAAGTTCAGTTTTAACTGAATTCAAGGGCCAGTATGATGTAATTTGCGGGCCGGAATTGGCCCCCAGGCCACCAGTTGAATAGGCCTACGATTGACGTTCTGCTGCTAAAAACAGGGTAAAATGAAAATCCCGTATTTCACCCGGAAATGTCCCGTATTGCGAAATGCAAATGTTAACTGTTATGACCAAAATGGCCCATGAATCCTTGCACTCTGCTGTTATAAATCATAAAAAACAGGTCATATCGGGTTGTCATGGAATGGAAAGAGACAAAATGCAAAGTTGTAATAATTTTGAGGTAAAATATTTCCCTACTGTTACTTTAAAAGCTGTGTTATCAGTATTTAGCAGCTGGTCAGAGCATTTGCCTCAGTTATTTGTAAGCTGCTCATATCTGATTGTAGCGATGCCCTTTGTTGTTAAAACATTTTTTGTGTCCAAGTAAAACAGATTACACCTTGTTAGGCCAACTGTCCATGGCTCAGTATTTATGACAGGAGTTCATTTCCATGGACCTGCCTGCACACAACAGAGGATTGGGATCAGTATAAATCATTTCAACGACAGCATAGCCAAGCACATTTGCATGCTCATGTTTCAGGGTGGTAATGTTCCCCGTTTTTTCTAGATGAATACCCATTTGCATTACGCCTAAGGCCAAATGAAAGGGCATCCGAGCTTGATCATATGGGGCAACAGCCCACCAATTAGTGATGCAGACCTGCCAACATGTATGAATTGTTCGTACTCCGAACACATTGACACCCCTAAGTACGCGTTGCTGCTTTACAGAACGCATTTTGTTGCGTTTAAATGTTTTCAGTTTTTAGTTTCAGTCTCTGAGCCACAGCATTTCAGCCAATCGGAATGCTGCATCTTCATCGTCACGTCCACCTGCTCCTCCTAGCAAGCGTGAGGTTTGTGTTCAATTAAATTTGGTCAGTCAGTGCCTCAAAGCAAGCTGGACAACCAATCCCAGCAGCACCGAGTGATGTATGCTCGAATGTTAGGGTCACTTAAAGTTTCCAATAACACCAGAAAACGTCACTAGATTTGTCACTAAGTTGGCAACACGTTCTCTGGCAGACCAGGGGCCTCAAGTAACAGTTACTTGGCTTTCCTACTACAAATAGACTTGCGTTCGAATCCAGAAAACGGCGTAAACATTCAGATGTATTGAAGTGTTTGCACACACAAAGCCAAGCCCTTTTTTTGTGACATTGTAATAAACTTGAAATCGGCCGCAGACGTGTGCGTAACTTGGCACGCTCAGACCACGCCCCCTTATAAATAAGGAAAGTAGCCATCTGCTTGAGCTCCGCACGGTCTGACCAATCCCGAGTCAGTAGCAGATGCTTCTTGCTGGTGTTTCGAGCAAAGACGGAGCGATTGTTAGCCTGTCATTGCCGTCTCTCCGAGAACTGAACACAGGCTGAAATAAAAAAAGAAATGGTAGTGTCAGGAAGAAAGTGAAGAAGATGTGCGTGAGCAAATCTGACTCGGCGAAATTAGTGCTGCACCCCGTTTGAAAAGATAGTCTCTACAATGGTACGTAAACTTTAGCAGAGGTTGGTGACTGATTACCTCAATGTAAAATAATTTTTATAACAATGTGTTCATACAGTTGCATGCTGTGAAGTTGGAATGCCAAGTTACATTCACACACAGTCCCATTAAAATGTGTTTATGAGTGTGGCGGACTACCACAGTAAAATTAACTTAATGGGAAACACTAATAATCTACACATATATAATACTCATACCATGACCCCAAGGTTGGCAATTCTAACGATAAGGACTTTGGGCTTGATTTACTAAAATCCAAATACCTAGCAATGAATTATGTACGATTAGTGGGCCTGTTGCAAGTGATCTACTAAGACTGTACAATTGTACAGACTGTACATCCTGTGGGGTTTTGTCATGTTGGCACATAAATAAATAAATACATTCTCTTAACTACATTGAAGCGCAGTCTGGACAACAGAACGCTGAAGGTGCGCTCTAGGAGGCGCTCTCCTGGCATCCCTCGAGTGACCCCCATCTCCGTCTCTGTCACCAGTCTGCTCGCAGTTCTCCCGAGGAGTCTACGCCATCTTCGGCTTCTACGACAGGAAGTCCATGAACACGCTGACCTCCTTCTGCGGGGCGCTGCACACCTCCTTCATCACGCCGAGCTTCCCCATCGACGCCGACGCGCAGTTTGTCATCCAGATGAGGCCTGGCTTGCGAGGCACCGTTCTCAGCCTTCTGGACCATTACAAGTGGGAGAAGTTTGTCTACCTTTACGACACTGATAGAGGTAAGAGCTGCTGTTTCAGGCTTTGCAAATACCAACATGCATCAGAGGATATACGAGTAACGGCGCTGCACATCTGTGATTACCGAGTGTGCGTGCCTCTCATCATATGCAAATGCTTTTTCTTCTATCATCTGACACATTTAAGTCTTTGCCTTTAATGACACTAAGTGGCTTCACTACACAGTTGAATGCCTCTCAAAAGTAGCATTCAATAACTCCTTGCTTCCAAACGAATGAGTCAGCCACAGGTGCAGCCAATCTACCGCCTCCTCTAATCCTCCGCGCTCTCTGATTATCATTTGGCTTTAATTGGATTACATCACCACATAACAGCGTATTGTAACTTCTGCATGTTCTTCAAAGCTCTTTGCTTTCTTCATGTAGGCCAACTATTTACAGTCTTGGGTCTGGTATTCCTCTGAGGGTCTGCATGTGTCCCACAAACAGGGCACTGATTGTCAGTCGTGGCTAAAATATGGTTCACGGTGTTCGTGGTGCAACATGAGCATTTCTTATCTTAGAGATGTTTTACTGATATCGATCTGATACAAAACCAGCACAAATATTGCATACTTTTTACTGTGGAATGTTAGAACAGGTGTGATCAAGTGATATGTTGTTGTGATCATGTGGACTCTGCATGCTGGATCCTTAGTCTCATTTGCTAATATGCATTCATTTCAGTTTGTCCTAGGTGTCTCTCGATATGTGGTCAGGAAGTAGTCTTGGCCATTAAGTTGAATGTGATAGTCTTGTTTTGTTGAGCCTACAAATTGTTTTTACTGTAGGTTTTGTACTTATTACACACCAGCTGTATGATTGTAACATGCATCTTAGTTGTAGTTTTCAGTACCAAATTTGGAGGTGTTGAAATCACCATGTAAAATTGCTGATGCTAATCAGTAGCATGTATATGGGAAATCAAATATAAATTAGTTTCCAGCTAGTGCATCTGTTTTATTGCATTGATTGAAATGGCAATTATAAGTTGTTTTGTATATTATGTAAGTTGTATTGACATACTGTGTTTATTTTTCAGTTTTACAGTGCTTTGAAGTAAAGACTCTAAAAAAGGCTCTTCAAATGGAAACAATCTGCTATGTCTACCAAGCTGACAAGAAGAGACATTAACAGGGTCAGAGGAGACTGTTTTTATCAGAGTTCATCTAATGTTTTAGATGCCGGCCGATTATAATTCAATACTGTACCTGTTTTGTTGCTGATATCAATATCGGACTGGCACTTTTGTAGTAGTCACATTGTAACCTGTATTTAATTTTTACACCAATTTAAACATGAATTATTAGTTTTCTATCATAACTAACATTTGGTACCTGGGCCTTCAGCGAGGACTTAACCGAATTAATCCACCTCTTAATACATCCCCTGTCATTTCAAAATTACACACACCTTCAGCAATATATTAATATATAAATTTTTGTTGTGAATGAAATATTTCTAACAGTGTTAAAGTTTTTTTATACTGGCACCCTCAGTGTAGCCTGTATCGCTGTTGATGAAGTATGCGTTGCATTCACTCGTGTGTGCGTACAGCCGCACATATCTTGTGACTGGGTCTGAACGATGTTAGAATGGATGAAAAGCGGACGTGACGATAGCTCGTAGAGTACGTTAAAGGCAGTGCATTTAAGGCACGCCCCCAAGATTGTGGTCCGGGTGGACGAGATATAATGACTCTTGAACACCTTCGTTCGATAAAGAAGGTTGCCTCAGCTCAAAGCCTGTGCCCCGACATTAATGAACTAGCATCCAAGGAAAGATGCCAGGTATCTGGCCTGGGTACATCAGATTAGATCAGTTTGTTGCAAACTGAGCAGTTTAAAGTCCTGAATGGTTGTTTTATTCATGGTTATTTTATTTTCAAATTTTTATTAGCCTGTGGAAAAAGTTAATGTTGATATTTACCTCAGAAGGCTGCAAATAGAAAAGAGGCATTAAATTTTTATTTATATTGTATTTGATATGCCATTGATATTTTTTAATTATTATTATTATTATTTGAAACTGGATTTTGCATGTCACTATAAAGTTATATAAGCCTTGCTTGTTCAATATTCAATGCAAAATTTGTTTGGGTCCCTATTAAAAGGTTAATTTGTTCAACCTTGGCCCGCGGCTTTGTTCAGTTTTCAATTTTGGCCCACTCTGTATTTGAGTTTGACACCCCTGATCTACTCTGTTGGCAATGCCACTGTTTAGTTTAGATGTAGCATTCTTGAATCAGGTTTAGGTGTTTTACAACTAAAATTAGTGGTGTTTGAGGCAGATTCAGAATGTACTATGTTTTTTTCAGATTATGTTACCAGGCACACCAAAAACTGATGAATGTAAAAACTAAGAATTGTCGGTAATCAATGCAATTTAACAAAGAAGGATTTGCCTAAATCACATCATCACAATTGCAATGTCACCCAAAAAGGACAAAAATAGAAGAAGAAATACAACTTATTTACATATTTATCGAATAAAACAAGAGGGAATATTATAATATTCAGTGCACAATAGCAGAAAATTACCTCTGCATAAACGATCCCATAATCACAGGCGTAATTGTATTTCATTACTTTGTATGCGATGCATCATGTACACACAATTATTACATAGATTAGCTTTCCTCTACTGAACAATAATTCAGATACACTCAGGGCATTGAAGCGATTGCAACTGGACTGTTCAGTTTGTCTTAGACACTTTTCCTTCATACAAGTAGGCTTTAATAGTTCATGCTGAGAATTAAATGACCTTGATAAATGAGAACATCCATTCAGATACAGTATCTTCCTTGGTCAAGGGTCAGAGGACCCCCAAGCTGATGAAGAAATTGACCCCTTAATTATACATTATGTATGCCAGTGTTTCTTAACCACAGTTGGGCAGTTGTTGGGCTGCGAGTGTCCCCTGGAGGGGTGGGCCGCCAAAAAAAGATCTGTTTCTCAGTTGTGGTCCGTGTAGGCCGCAGCTGTACTCAATTGTAATACACTTTTCCCCCACTTGTTGCAGTAATCCATCCATCCATCCATTTTCTACCGCTTGTCCCATTTTCAAATAGATGAAGTCTGGAGCAAAAGCCATAGAAGTTTCTTTTGCGCAAAATAGTGACGCTGTATTTTCATTTAGACTTAAACGTTATTGACAGTTTATTTAAGAAACATATTATTAAATGTATTATTGTTTATTAATTATGTTAGAATTATTTTTTTAGTTTTTAAGAGTCTTTTCTTTTGCATTATGATTCATGTTTATTTTTGTAATCAGCATGACTTAAGCTTTGATAATAATCTTTATGATTAACACATGCTTCCAAATCATTTGACAAGGTGTATCCTGTTAAACTGGAGGTAGGTTAGATATAATTATTAAATACGACTAAAATAAAAGTAAGATTACTATTACTGTTAATATTTGAGTGGGGCCCTGCTTTAGTGGAAAATAACGGTTGCTGTAAACAATTGTCATAGTGTTTGAAATCAAACTGGTCCTAAAGGTACCATATTATTATGCAATACTAAGATATTCAAATAATACAGTATAATGCCACTAAATGCTATCTGGCAATGAGCATTCTAATCATTCGCTGGCAGCTTTCATCACAAATCCCGAGATGGCATTTGAGCGCTCATCGCCAGCTATAAATGCTAACATGAATACAATATAGTTAATATTAATGTTTTTGTTTTAAACCTGCAGGCTATGGTGGTCATTTAAAAACTACACTACAGAGTGTTAAAAATCAGTTATTTTTTATTTAGAGACATTAAAATGTATCATTTAAATATGTATTTTTTATTTTTTAAAAGTCTAATTAACCAAAGATTTCACAACACCCCCCTGCAATATCTCTGCGGACCTCCATTTGAAGACCTCTGACCTAGGTTATCAAAGGAGAGAATGTCATGTGCATCTCTTTGTTTGGGGACGGCGTGGCGCGGTTGGGAGAGTGGCCGTGCCAGCAACCTGAGGATTCCTTGTTCGATCCCCACCTTCTACCAACCTCGTCACATCCGTTGTGTCCTTGAGCAAGACACTTCACCTTTGCTCTTGGTGGGTCGTGGTTAGGGCCTTGCATGGCAGCTCCCGCCATCAGTGTGTGAATGTGTGTGTGAATGGGTGAATGTGGAAATAGTGTCAAAGCGCTTTGAGTACCTTGAAGGTTGAAAGGCGCTATACAAGTATAACCCATTTACCATTTACCATTTGAGGTTTTCTGGGTCGCAGGTTGAAGCACAATTCACTGTACACTTTATTCAAAATATATTTTGTTGGATTGTTGGATTGTTGTAAGAATATTGAATATTGAGCGTGTCTATAGAACAAGAGCACTTTTTCTTCCACCGCTTCCCCCGCGTCACTTAACATATTTCATTTCAGGTGGGTGTCTCATCTGTGGCTCACTCATGCAATCGACTATTAGAGATATCTGCCAGCATCTGTTTAGGGGAAGCACTTTTCTCAAAACCCTTTTCTACCCACATGATACTCCGAAAGAACCGCCATGTTCATATTCATCGTCATAGTTCATATTCATCTTCATAGTTCATATTTGGGTGGGTGGCAGCATTACTTTCCTTCATCTAAACCAGTCATTCTCAAACTGTGGTACTCCATCTAGTGGTACGCCAAAGAACCACTTAATTAAATATTCAAACAAAGTGTTATGGTTCAAACTTTGTAATGTTACAGTGACCAAAAATATTATAAATACTTGTTAAAACCTTGTAAACCTCTGCTTTGTTTTTAATGGTATGGTTGGTATGGTATGCTCTTTATCATTGCACAAGTAGAACAACATTTCATTTTCACCACAACCCCGTTCAAGATTAGACAAACAAACATTGTACACGATTACAGAACAGGAATGGAGATGGGTCGCCATTTACGGTGCCCCGAAAAAGATGGGGGGTGGGGAGGTGTAGACGCTGGTGGAGGATGAGTGAAAAAAAAAAAAGTCAAATCTCAGACTGGGCTCCTATGGTGGGGAGTCTGGAGTGAGAAAAAAACTCTAAAGCGAAGCACATATGCATATTACGACATACAACTCGAGACTTGCAATGAGGGGTGAAGGTCATCCGGCCCAAAGCTGCCTGCCACTAGGGGTGCTGCTCCGTGTTCCATCATACCACATCGAAGTGATGGGGGGTGTGTGTGTGTGTGTGTGTGTGTGTGTGTGTGTGTGTGTGTGTGTGTGTGTGTGTGTGTGTGTGTGTGTGTGTGTGTGTGTGTGTGAGTGTGAGCCTGCAGCCGTGTCTCTGTTCTGCGACCTTGGTGCTCTCGCAAACGTGATAGCACAACCAGTCAGTCAAACAACAGTCAACAAGGTCTATGTCCATGAGAGGCAGGGAAGGAGTTAGTTGGGTCTCAAGCAATGGCCTTGCCATGTCGCTTGCAGCCAGGGAAAACAATCCAGATTTGAATGTTTGTGTTTGGGCGAGCAAAAATAAATGTAAACCTTAATTAATATAATAATAATGGATTAGATTTATATAGCGCTTTTCTAGACACTCAAAGCGCTTCACAGAGAAGTGAGAACCCATCATTCATTCACACCTGGTGGTGGTAAGCTACTTTCGTAGCCACAGCTGCCCTGGTGTAGACTGACGGAAGCGAGGCTGCCAGTTTGCGCCTATGGCCCCTCCGACCACCACCTATCATTCATTCACCAGTGTGAGCGGCTCTGGGGGCAAGGGTGAAGTGTCCTGGCAAGAGGCGGGGAGCGAACCTGCAACCCTCAGGTTTCTGGCACGGCCGCTCTACCCACTACGCCATGCCGCCCCGATTGTCTATTTCTGGTCCTCAAATTCATCATACTTCACCATCAGAGCAGCTAGCGCCTCCAAGGTGTGATTAAATTTGCAATACTGTCCAAAATCGCAAAAGTCTGATTTCCCACAGTTCTGCTTGCATCCTCCAATCACTTGTGGCAACTTTAGGGTACTTGGAACGGCTGTCAGCATTTTCCGATTTGTCGATTCACCAGAGCAACAGATGTCCTATTATCATGGTTCCGAATAGGTAGATGTCTTTGGCAGAAAGGGTCGCCAGGCACGTGGCACTCCTCTTCTCCCAAGAGTCTGTTGTGTGTCCAGCACCAACCGCTCCTTTTAAAACTGCCAGGTTACCCCAAACCCAAGAGGCCAGTTGATCAATTCCATTGTTTAACTTTTTGTTGCCTTCTTTTGCACTGCTCTCTAAAAACTAAACAAGACAAAACAAAGAAGAAAGGAGATGTAAGGAAGAAGGAAAAGGGAGTGACTGCTTTCGATGAGTGCCAGTGAGAATAATGCTATTGTATTTTATTGTTGGTCATTATGGTGGTACTTGGAGAGTCAAGTGTTTTCTGAGGTGGTACTTTGTGAAAAAAGTTGAAGAACCACTGATCTAACCAGATACCTTTCAGTGGTAGATTGCGTAAGTTTATAATTAGGCCGCTGGTAGGATGGTGACAAAATGATTAAGGAGTGCATAGCCTCCCTTGGGCGCACTCATCCTGCTCGGAAGCGTGATGTGATGAGGCCCCCATCGCTCTTCCCGATTGTGTGACTTTTTTGGCCTGCCATCTTTAACACTCCACAGCCAGACGCAGTGTAAACACTGCAGCTGAGGATGGATTCCCACATGCTTCACAGCTTGTGTTTACTGAGAGGCACATTAGCCATTCTATTTTGGCTGCCTCCTCCCCGTCAAGTCTTTGTAGCCGTGCAATCAGCACTCAGTCACACGTCAACTCAACTTTCATTAGTGGAGGGGGCAGTCATTTTGGGCTCAAGTAGGACTAGCAGGAGGCTCTGTATGTGGCAAAATATAATGCTGCTGAGGCGTGGAGAAAAATATGGAGACTTACGCTAATAAATCAACCACAAATTCATGTCTCAGTTGAGCCTTGATATTACCTATAGATTCACATCTATGACGATATTTTTCTAAAGATGGGTCGTCTTAGTTGACACCAGAGGTGGGACCAAGTCATTGTTTTGTAAGTCTCAAGTCTTTGCCCTCAAGTCCGAGTCAAGTCCCGAGTCAAAACAGGCAAGCCCCGAGTCAAGTCCAAAGTCAAGACTGGAAAGTCTCAAGTCAAGTCCTAAGTCCTGCATTTTGAGTTTCGAGTCCTTTCAAGTCCTTTTAACCACAGACTAATATATTAACACAGATTGTGTATGCTTTTCAAACGCTGTATTTATTTATTAAAACAAGTGCATTTTAAATTGCAGGAAAGACAATTGTGCTGACATTGCACTTTATAATAGCACTATTAACCAGTCATTTTAAACATTAACTCATTCCTTTACAGAACAAACACATTGAAAAATAAAGTGCAAATGTACTTATTTGTACAAAAGTGTTAACATTGAAAAAACATGACATATACGTGAACATAACAAAAAAGTTGTACTTTTTATATGTCAGGGCCCTATGCTGCATTGCATTTGCAAAAGACCAAATTAGCCAAGAGTCTGTCAGTCATTTGTGCACGATGGGGGCGTAGTATGATGCCACCATGGCTGAAAACTCGCTCCACTGGAGCACTGGAGGCAGGCACTGCCAAGACTCTCATGGCCACTCGGAACAGTGAAGGAAGAGTCTTCATGTTCAATGCCCAGAACAAAAGGGGGGAGAGAGTTGTTTTGGGTTGGTGCACTACTTGTAAGTGTATCTTGTGTTTTTTATGTTGATTTAATTAAAAAAAGAAAAAAGAAAAAATTATTTCTTGTGCGGCCCGATACCAATCGATCCACGGACCAGTACCGGACCGCGGCCCGGTGGTTGGGGACCACTGAGGTAAACAACCAACAGTATGTCAGAAAGCTAGCTAAAACGGTACACATATTCATAATATAGTATACATTTTAACTGACCTTTATTTTACTATTTTTGTCTTTTTTTAGGTGGCTAAAATACGCGGTGCTGCTGACCGCCGTCTAACGTTACGTGTGATATATTGACTAACGTAACCCTGCTTAAAAAAAATCACTGAACAAAAAGTATGAATAAGGTAGTGAACTGCAACAGATTCCCGTGTTTGCAATAACATTATAACGTTAGCAGTGAGTTTACAGCCTCACTGATTTAACTACACAGCAAATAAAAGTCACGTTACTTAGCCAATAAACGTTATCTTACATTCAAAACTTACCGTTCTTTGTGCAACTTCAAATGCCGGACGAAGTTGGAAGTTGTTGCCTCTCCATCAGTAATTTTCGAACCGCATGTGTTGCATACTGCAAAACGTTTTGTGTTGACCACCTCGTAATTTTTATACCCAAACAAAATTATTTTAGGTATCATTTTTTGTTCACTGGCGTGTGGTTTGGACATGTCTTCTTCGTTGGTTGTCCTGCAATTTGATTGGATGAATGCTGTGTGATGAAAACAAAGTAGATCTAATTTGATTGGCTGTTGTACTGAGACCACACCAGCTGACACACGCAACGCTGATAGACAAGTACACAATGAAAAATACGGAGCGCTCCCGAATAACTTTTTCATCTTTGGGTTTTGGGGAAAGTAGCAAGTCATGTCAAGTCATGTCAATTCAAAAGGCTCAAGTCCAAGTGAAGTCACAAGTCATTGATGTTAAAGTCTAAGTCGAGTTGCAAGTCTTTTTACATTTTGTCAAGTCGAGTCTAAAGTCATCAAATTCATGACTCGAGTCTGACTCGAGTCCAAGTCATGTGACTCGAGTCCACACCTCTGGTTGACACTAGTAATTTTGGTACAGTGTAAACAAACTCTAGTCCGTTTGTGCTGCCTGCACGTCCATCAAACCCAGGACCGAACCAAAAAGGCAAGTGAGGACGCACCAACAAACTAGAATATATGTCACCAAATGGGAACAAAACAAGGCGATGGTTGACTGAAAATACAAGGTAAATGAAAGCCCAGAAGCGTAAATACCAGGGACGGGCAGTCAGCGTAGGCAGGTGAGGCAGAGCCTACCCATCAGGCACCAGACATTGCTACAATGTTGGTTATACATACATGTCCTTTAAAACTGACTATGTTGCAAAATAGTTGTATTAGTAAATTGAGACAACGTTGATGCCCAATGTTGGATCCAATTTGTTGGTTGGGAAATGACCAAATTTGAATGGTCAAATCAACATCTCAACCTGACATTGAATAAAGGTAGTTAAAAAGCATGTTGTTCCAATATTGTATCTGTGTTGTAGAATATTGGTTGGAAATGACCTAATTTCAATGATCGAATCAACGTCAGAAACCAACATTGAATCAACGTCGTCAAAAAACATGTTGTTCCAATGTTTGAGTTGCTCAACGTCAGGACCTAATTCCATAAGTTCTCAACGTTGTTTTAATGTCTTGTGCCTGCTGGGTAACTTGTTTTGTTGAAAAAAAAAAAAAAAAAGAATCATCTAATAAATAAATATGAATATTTGTACATTAAACTGTGTTGTAAATATATTTATTTTTTAATTTTTTCAAAACATTGTCTTGTGGAAAATTTATAGATTTTTACTTATTTCCTGATCATATGGAGTGTAGGAAGCTGATATGAGGCTGCTGCTGCTACATATGTTCCTGTCTGCCGGGTGCCTATGCGAACTTACCAGTCTGTGTATTGTGCACCAGATCCTGATTGAATACATCATAGAAACCAGAAAAGGCAGTGTCTATATGTGTTTTTGTCAGTGAGTATTTTCTGTCTGCTTTAGTGCGGAAGCAAGTTAACACTTGTGGCTGAGGGTGCGGCTATTTGTTTGTCAGCAAATTAACATTTCCAAAAACATACCTACACCATAGCTTTCTACACTGTATAATCTACAGCCTTTGTGGTGTGTTAAATGTACATGTGACATTATCATTCTTGCTAATCGGACTTTGAACTCAGAACTGTCTTACTGAGTGGAGTTGTAGTACTTTTAGTCACCATATACAGTGTTTTTTCATTATTTGGGCTATTTAGCTGGTGGACCGCAAGTTAAGTTAAAAAAAACAACACATTTTTGCACCAGATTCTTAAAAACACTAGAATGTTGTCATAAAGATGATTTTATTTATTAATTTTTTTGTTTTTCAGAATGTCCTTAAAATCAGCAGTGTAACTGATGTAACTCTAACAAAAAGAGGTCATATGTTGTAATTTTTTTCTGTCACGATCGACCCTAACACAGAGAATAAATAAGAATAGCACTTAAAAAGGAGTGAGGAAAAATAACTAAGGATGCACACAAAAGGTGTGAAAAAAACGAAAATGAATATAAGGTGTGGAGAGGAAACAGTTAATACTAGAATCACGGGAAGTGTGATTGCAGCCAAAGCAGAGGAGATTAACATGACTGTAAGGGTGAACCATCAGGAATGTACTGGCACCGAGTGAAGGGACTGGAGAGCTTAGGTATTCATGAGTATATGACCCAGAAACCACACTGCAACAAAAAGCGGATAGGCGGCAGTAGAGCTGCAAGATCATGACAATTTTTGTACATTTAAAGCACTTCCTGGTGGTCTACATAACGTAATAGTGGTTCTTCTGTCAAAATTGTGTTATGTTTTACAGTCTATATTCAAGGCATTTTCTGATCGTCTCTTCAGGATGCACCGTTTTGTGGGAAGTCTTATTTACGTGCCTTAACTTAGACTGCGTCTTCTCCCCGTAGTTCTTAGAACTTACAAATGTAGTATATAGACATATGTTAGAACTATACGGCGATGGCAAATGGAAATGGCAACATTGGAGGATGTATGTGCATGTACAAACCAGTCTGCCCCGCAACAAGAGGTTAGAGAAAAATAGGGAGCTTATTGACTACAACGTTGGACTACAATGGCAGACTTGCGCAAAGCTATTTGGGTAAATCTCTACCATCCATGGAGATATCCGCTGATGTCAGAATTGGGGGAAAAACGTCACAAATTGGGCACATTCTAAACTGCTTGTTTGGATGGCAAGGAAGGCAAGATTGTTTTCTAAATATGTCCGCCATGCCTCCATGGTTTGATTTCAAATTTTCAGGACTTATGCAGATCCCAAATACACAAAAACAAGTACCAATAGGTAAGACAAATTAGTTTTGCATAATAGGTCCCCTTTAATTCATTAATAGTAAAGGGAGAAATCTGGTCCTTAGGTTCTTAGCTTTCTGGAAATCTGGCCCCCAAAACAATTAATTTTTGAATATCTTTGCTATAGGACGATACAAGAATTAATGCTAACTGCTAAACTAGAGCTCTTGAATGTAGACGGGTGGGTGGATTGATACAAATATGGAAAGTAACAATACCAAGTGTGGTATCAGCATGTGGCCGATAATAGTGATTTGATATTTTCTTTTTTATCAAAATAAAATGTTTTTGTTGTTTTGGTTATTGTTTACATATTCAGGAAATACGTCCCTGGACTTCCTTGAAATCAGAGCCAATGGTATTTTTTTTTCTAAGGGCTTGTGACTTCTGACCTCACAATATTGTTCTTCTGAACAGAAAAACAATACTACAGATGCACTAATACATCTTGTAGAAAGTCTTCCCAAAGAAGTGGAATCTTTCATCCAGATTTTCTTTATTTTTACTTCCTGTGGATGTAATGGCCACGTCCTAACACAATTTGCTCATTTGCATAATGTGACAAGAATGAAAGTGTGAAATGTATTTTTAAATGAGCAGTTTTGTTAAATAACAAGAATCAGTGCACGCTATACTTAAGTGGACTCTGTCAGTGACTTTTTTTTAGTCATTGCCTGAAGGCATAACCGCCATCAAAGACTGTAACTGTAAAATTGGATTTTGAATGCATGAGAAAATACAATCCCCACGAAACGCTTTAATCTAAGAGCCACACATCAAATTTGCCAAGGTGTATATTGAAAGTGGAACTCAACATTACTGAACGTTCTTGTTGGCGATGTCTCCTAGTGACAGGAGTGTGTGCTGTTGATCTAAAAGGAACTGACACACAGACTATGATTTGTAAATAATGAGCTTAGTTTTTCTCCCTCAGTGCTGCTTCCTACAGCCCACTTCTCATTGTATCAATCGATTGTTTGATGAACATAAGTGAGACAAAAGGAGAAAACTGAGACAGCCAGTCTGCCCAAAAAAAAAAGAAAAAGAAAAAAAAAGAGGACCACAGTTTCATCAAAAGAGACACAAGTGCTGCACCTTAACTGACGAGTTTATCTGCTGCAGTGTGACGTCACCTCCTTGTGGCGGATGTACTGGCTTTGAAATGTCCTCATTTAGCAGCCTGCCGGCAGAAAAGACCTCTCGAACTGAGGAACATCTGGTCTTCTCCAGCTGGCCACTCAGTGTGGGATCTTGCCAGGTGTATTCATGCTTGGCTGGTTTACGGCAAATTGTATTTAATGCAGCAACGTACAATAGGTGTTGGTATACCTTTGTCAAAATGAAGGGTTTCACTCAACCAGTTTGGATTCAAATGAAGAATATTGATAATGTACGATGGATACGCCTTATGAGGATAATGTCCTAGGTTTTAGCACAGGTGTGTCAAACTCGTTTTCATTGAGGGCCACATCACAGTTATGGCTGCTCTGAGGGTCGCTTGTAACAGAGAATAATATATTCATTTGCCTTTGCATTTTATTATTATAAGAAATGTTAAAATACACTATAAAACTAAAAAATCTGTAAATTTTACAATAAATAAACTGGCAACTCAGTTAACTTTAAATAATACAGTATTTTATTTTTACAACATACAACGGTAAATCAAGAAACCCCACTGTTTTTTACGAAAAAAAAATAGCAGCTAAGTTGCCAGAATTTTACTGTAAACAGTGGTTTTCACAACATATAACGGGAAAACAGTACCCTTGTTTTTTTTATTCTGGCAACTGAGCTGTTGCGCTTTAGCGTGTCCCTTTTTCAGTGGATTTCTCCGCTACCACGGATCATTTTGACAACTTGTAATATACACGTTTTGAGGGTATATTAAAATGTGCTTGTGATTTTCAAACATTTTGATATGAGGGGGCAAGACATTTATTTTGAGGGGGCACTGCCCCCTCTTGCCCCTACGTAGAGCCGGCCCCGTACTCAAATGATACATCTTTGACTTAGGCACTCTGCATAAAAATGTATTAAAGTTGCCTGAGATGTTTCAATAGTAGAGGTGGGAATCTTTGGTCACCTCACGATTTGATTACAATTACGTTTCAGGAGCTATGATTCGAATAAAAATCGATTCTTGAAGCATTTTTAATTTATGTACAGTATATTGATGCAGTTTTACATTTCTTTTTCGTTTCACTTAATAAACATTCATCAGTTGCAACATTAAAAACAGTGCATTTGCAACAAACAATTAAATTAATTCCCACATTTATCAAATTCATGGAAATGTGTGCAAACTGGAACATAATTGCCCTATAATAAAGGAGCTGGTCAGATCTCTCGGTGAGGTGGCTCGCTGCAGTCAACCAAATTTTATAACTGTCTGCATTATTTATTTACACTAAATAAATCGATTGTCAATTATTGACGTTTACTAATCGATTTTATAATCATCCATGTCTGAATTGCGATGCATCTAAAAAAATTGTTTTTCCCCCACCTCTAGTCAATAGTATACACATTTAGAGTGTTAGCAGAATGAATGAAACTAATAGCGCATATTCACTTGGCACCCACAACATTAAAGTGTTCTTAATGTTGTGGGCGCAGAGTGTCTAATCTGCAGGGAAAATGGCGAGCTGAAGAAGCAGTTTAGCGAGCACAATCAGTGTAAGTCGATGGCACAGCTCAGTGGGAGGAATAAGGTGAGTCATTTTCCAAAGAAGAGCTGACTGTAATCTGGCTGAGCGGCAACACTGAGTTCACCGAGGAGGTGAAAGAATCATGGTCAGCAGTCATGTTGGGTCATGAAGAAGCTTATGAAATGTTATCCCTGTGCTTGTATGTTTTCTTTTAGCTGTCATAAACCTTAAACAGTCATGTTTATGTCCCTGTGAATATGAATATAGGTATGTCTATTTGCCGTTACTTGAGGTACATTCCTGCTTAGTGTATATTCTGCGTTTATTTATTATACTAAGGGTTCTTAAAGTTAAAATCCTCACTGCCGAATAAAGAAAAATGAAATAAGTTATGTCCCCAGGCCCAATTTCAGAATCCCTATGTTGTACAGTACAATGTTTGTCAGTTTTTTACTTTTACAAACTATTTATTTACCTTTTTGACCCCGAAGGGAATAAGCGGAAGAAAATGGATGGATGGATGTTCTTTCATCTCTGCATGCAGAATTTATAATGTAAGATTATTTTCTCCTCTTATTAATAAAAAAATGGTGACATTGAAACAAGGGATGAAAGATAATGGCTATTTTGTACCGATAACCGATCATTTCCAGACCTTTACAACCAATAACGATAGCCGATATTTGTGTATATATATTTACACAAGATTTTGTGGGAATAAATTAATTTAACAGGTCATAGTTTTGCCTCAAATGTAGATACTCTATACTTGTCCCTAAAATATTTGTTGTTAATCAGCTATTTCTTTGCTTGATAAACTATAATTTTAGTACAAATACGCTAACAATAAATGGCGGCCCCTTAGAAAAGCAACATGCAATTGCAGAATATAAATAAATCAGGATCCTAATAAGTGCATTTTTTCCATTAAGAAAACATAAAAGTTAACAGTTAGCTGTGGCTCTAGTTCAGGGGTCACCAACCTTTTTGAAACCAAGAGCTACTTCTTGGGTACTGATTAATGCGAAGGGCTACCAGTTTGATACACACTTAAATAAATTGCCAGAAATAGCCAATTTGCTCAATTTACCTTTAACTCTATGTTATTATTAATAATGAATGATATTTATCTTTGTGCAAACACTGATCATCTTAATGATTTCTCACAATAAATATATATATAAACAGATAAATATCAATATGCAACACTTTATTTTTATATTTTCTTTAAGTGCACATTTTTCAAATTGAACATTTTCAAATGATCACTTCTAAGACAGTCTTGTGAAATCACAATATCCCATTTTAACTAGCTAGCCACTAACATTTTTTAACAAATCATGAATTACTTTGCACCATGTTTGTACAAATAATAACTCATGTAAAATATAAAAGTCAACTCTCAAATTTTTAAATAAATCATGTCACACTTTGAACTGGACACCAAATCTGTTATCTGTTTCTTGGTCAGTTAGTGAAGACCAAGTCTTTAAAATATTTTCTTGGATTTTCAAATTCTATTTGAGTTTTGTCTCTCTTAGAATTAAAAATGTCGAGCAAAGCGAGACCAGATTGCTAGTAAATAAATAAAATTTAAAAAATAGAGGCAGCTCACTGGTAAGTGCTGCTATTTGGGCTATTTTTAGAACAGGCCAGCGGGCTACTCATCTGGTCTTTACGGGCTACCTGGTGCCCGCGGGCACCGTGTTGGTGACCCCTGCTCTAGATGAACCGTGAAGGTAAACATATTTTGTTGTCAAGTTACTTTGCCCTAAGGTCTTTTCTTTCAAATCGCTTCCCCATCAGTCCTGTGGCTTTACGTTTGCTGTGGTCGCCACTATTAACGCCAGGTCTCGGCTTTGCATCACAGGCAGCTTCATACTACTCCATAAATCTTCACATTAGTGAATATTAATGTGACCTATCAGATTTTTGAAGTTCATCTTTAACCCACCCAATTTAATTTCTGCCAAACCCATCTTGCAAACTAAAAGGGATGGATGGATGATTGGAATGTCTTCTTCTGGCACGGTAAAAAACAAACAAAAAAAACCACACTGGTGACTGCAGCGCCATGAATATTTTCTCCGTACAGATCATGGCATCACCAATATGTGATAATGTGACCATACCGTAGGAGAGGGGAGAGGTTGAGGAGCCAAAACAGAGAGACCAACGACAAACATTGAGATGATAAGCCTTAATTATCTGCTCATATTAACGAATTAACGATGGGACTTCATAATTGCCATTATGGGTCGGTAAATATCGGCCACTTATAATATCGTGCATCCCTAATTGAAACACAGGAAGGGAACAAACTATCAGTATTGCTGAGACATGTAAAGGGGATTAAATAAGATATGCTTCTTCTTACTCCTTTTCAGACTTGTTGAAATGTGCAACCATAAGATGTTTCTCAATGTAAGAACTTATACAGTAATATTAAATCCATTGTGGCATTTCTGCTGACTACCTATTTAGATGATATATCGACAGAGTAGTTTAAAATAGACCTGCACATCCTGTATATTGGCAGCGAAAGGATAGATTCATTAAAAAAAGAAGTCAAACTAGGAAACTGAAACTCCTAATTGGCAGTTGGCAGTAATGACGTGCCAACTGAATGAAGCGTAAACTGTCAAATTATTGGGATTGTCCCAGTAAGCTCCTGCTGAACTTCCTGTTAGCCAATTATCCGTAAGAGGTTATTTTCAAAGAGGTGGCCCTCCCTGTGTGGAGCCAGAAAGCTTCATGGGAGGCACAGCAGCATGAAATAACAATGTTTCAAACCTGCTAAGCTAATTTCAGTTGTGTTTAAAGGCAACATGATTTTTAGTTTGTATAGTTGGAGTAAATAAAGTAGTGGAGAAAAAGAAAGCGCCATAAGAGCTATTTTCAGGAGCAGTAGTGGAGGCCCCAAACTTGTTACACTCTCTGCACTGACTTTTTAAAAGTATAAACAAATTGGCAATACAGTGGTACCTCAATTTAAATAGTGCCCCAACTTAAGTGTTTTAAAATAAAAGCTGTCACTCTGCTAATTGTTATGCTTTAAGTTGCAAGCAAAAATTTTAGTTACAAGCCCCCACCATTAGTTGGTGTAGCAAATGTCACAGTGAATTGAACCCTGTAAGATTCGCCCAAAATATCTGGCCTTGCTCGCTAGCATCAGCATTTGAGCAAATCACTGTTAGTTTGCACCATACTGAAGCAGAATGAGTCAAACGCCAGCCAAGAATGATAAAATAATATCTAAACGGAGAACATCACCCATGAAAATATAGAAAAGCTACTGATGGTGTGTTTGATGGAGAAGCAGAATAAATTAAATACTGTGGAAGTCCACTCTCCAAGGTAAATACTGCACATTCTCATTACATTACTTGTTGGAACTACTGTAGTTCTTAATTGTATTGTGCTGTCTTTATACAGTATTTTTATTATCTAAAAGTTTTTCTTTTGAAAGGCATGTAGAATTGTGCTATTTTTGGGGGGGTCAAGCACCAATAATTTAAATTAATTTCAATGGAAGATGTGGATTTGAGATACAGGTGTTTTAATTTCTTTCCCAAAATCAATTAAGCTCTTAAAGGGGAACTACACTTTTTTTTCGAATTTTGCCTATCATTCACAATCATTATAAAAGACATGACGACGAATGGATTTTTTAAAATGCATTCTAAATATTAAATACATTCGATCAAAAGTCCGCTTGCAATCCATTATGGTTTTATATACATGATGTAAGTATATTAATATACATTAATAACATTTAATATTTATGTATTTTGACCGTTTTAAGCATAAGAGGCGCATTACTTTAAAAAAACGCATCACAAAGTTTGCTTTTTTTTTTTCTTCATCACTGATTATTACTCACTGCAGACTTCATGAGAGCCAACAAACATAATAAGACATCACTTACTGTGCAAGGTCTGCTGTCATTAGGATGGCAACTGCTCAGATGGTCATATATTCTTGTTTAGGTGAATGCCTCACAAGCCTCGCAAAGATAAAGGGTAAGGGGGCGGGAACAAGCGCTTTGCATGTCGTTCTCGCCAGTTCCAGGTCCTAAATGGCTGTAAGTGTCCCAACTTGTCGGATTGTATCCTCAGCCATTGACTGTCCAAGTTAGAGGCATGGTTTATGAAATACAATAAACTTCCAAGGAGCAGGGAAGCGAGTAAACTGCAGACCACTCAATGATGTAAACATAGGGATAAACACTAGTGATCACGTCGCCGCTATAAATAGTTTGTCTGTGTTAGTGCTTATAATAACAATATCACTAATACTTGCTTAATATTCAAGTCAAGAAATGTAAATAGAGTATTGTTGCCGCTTTTTGAATGGTTATCGGATTTTATTGGCGGAGTAGTGGCGCTCACATTGGCTTCACTGTAAGCAGACTTTTATTTATGTTTATTTTATTAAATATTTAGAATGCATTAAAAAATGCCATCCCTTGTCATGTCTTTATCATAATGATTGTGAACGATAGGCAAAATTCCAAAAAAAGTGCAGTTCGCCTTTAATTTAAGGTACTACTGCATATAAATACTTTTAACTGTAATATTATCATTACTTTTACAATGCACTGTGGATGGACAAGCTTTAGCCCTAAATTGCATTGACGAGGCGGTCGCTGCAGCACGTTTCAGCTTGTCGCTCTCAATTCTTTGGGAGACGGCTCAAATGTGTCAATAACATGCATTATCCCAATAAGGCAGCCAAATGTACTGTATATATTTTCTGTCAAGCCTCCCAAGTTTCCATTAAGTCTTGTGGATGGCGTAGCATGAGCCAAGGAAGAACCAACAATTTTTGTACATTAGGGCAAACTAAACTTAAATGCACAAGTCAGTGCTTACCCAGTCTTCATTACAGTCTAGGGACAAAACACACAAGCTTTTATTTATACATGTGCCGCATTATATTTTGTTTGTGGGTTAGAATAATACGATCGTTATAAAACAATGACTGATTGACTGCAAGCAACTGGGTCACTGCTACAAGCCTGAGGCCATAGTGGCCTTGTTTAAGTGCTCCATTTCTGGTCCATTGTCCTCCAAAACATACCTGACATTGCCTTTTTATGCAGCATTTAGATTTGTCAGGATTAATGCTGCCAAAATCAGTATATGCTTCAGTAAAACTGTTTTTAAAGTAGTTAAACTATTACCATACTAGTTTTTGCTCAATTGAAAGACTAAGGATCCTTGCTAAGAACAGAATAGAATAGAATGCCTTTTATTGTCACTATACACAGGTACAATGTGATTAAAAGCAACTCCAGTATCAGTGCGACAGTCTATAAATATGCAAAACATAGGAAGGAAAGAAAAGAAAAATAGTGCAAAAGGAGGTAAAGTGCACAGTCCAGTCCTGAGAACGAATGTTCTGAATGTGTTGTTTAAATATTATACTATATACAGAAGCATTCAGACTGTGGGTGGAAAGTAAAAATGTGATCGTGCAAGCTTGCTATGTCAAATGCATCAATTGCTCTTTTTGCTTGTTTGGCAGTAGATCTTCATTTTTCATAACTGGCGTTGAATCGAGCTAGAAGCTTGCTCATCATTTCCTCATGAAACGCTTGGCCTTTCTCAGTGAGCTTTCTGGGTCTTGTACTTTTCCTTAAGCCCTCTTCTTTCACTGCTTGACTTGTGCTCGGCTCATGGGGATTTGGGGCCGCAACTCCTTCAGGATCTTCTTGCAGCAACACCACAGCGTGTCGAGTGTCAGTGTGTTCTTGGTCAGACATGTTGATAGCCTATTGATTTAGTTATTTAGCTTAATTTGGATTGAATATTAGCTAACTTAAAGGGGAACATTATCACAATTTCAGAAGGGTTAAAACCATTAAAAATCAGTTCCCAGTGGCTTATTTTATTTTTCGAAGTTTTTACCCATCACGCAATATCCCTAAAAAAAGCTTCAAAGTGCCTGATTTTAACCATCGTTATATACACCCGTCCATTTTCCTGTGACGTCACACAGTGATGCCAATACAAACAAACATGGCGCATAGAACAGCAAGGTATAGCGACATTAGCTCGGATTCAGACACGGATTTCAGCGGCTTAAGCGATTCAACAGATTATGCATGTACTGAAACGGATAGTTGTAGTGTGGAGGCAGGTAGCGAAAACGAAATTGAAGAAGAAACTGAAGCTATTGAACCATATCGGTTTGAACCGTATGCAAGCGAAACCGACGAAAATGACACGACAGCCAGCGACACGGGAGAAAGCGAGGACGAATTCGGTGATCGCCTTCTAACCAACGATTGGTATGTTTGTTTGGCATTAAAGGAAACCAACAACTATGAACTAGGATTGTAGCATATGAAATACATTTGGCAACAACGTGCACTTTGAGAGTGCAGACAGCCCATTTCAGGCGCGCTAAGAACATATATTTTTCCACGATTTCAGCACTCAGGTTAACCATACCTAAATAGACACAAAATACTGCATTACACAAGACTACCCGAATCTACTCAAATGATTGAAAAAAATAAATGTTTTTAAGCTAAATTATTGGTAAACACAGTTTATGTATAATAATTTACGTAAAACCGCGAGTAATGAATAAAGTTTTCATCAATTAATATATTCTGTAGACATACCCTCATCCGCTCTTTTTTCCTGAAAGCTGATCTGTCCAGTTTTGAAGTTAATGTCAGCATCTGCTTTGAGTGTCGCAGGATATCCACACATTCTTGCCATCTCTGTCGTAGCATAGCTTTCGTCGGTAAAGTGTGCGGAACAAACGACTGACCATTTCGTCGGCTTTCCCCACAGCCTCGTATTTTTAACAAATTTCGTCCAATTTCTTGCCACTTTCGCATCTTTGGGCCACTGGTGCAACTTGAATCCGTCCCTGTTCGTGTTGTTACACCCTCCGACAACACACCGACGAAAGTGAGAAAATGGCGGATTGCTTCCCGATGTGACGTCACGTTGTGACGTCATCGCTCCGAGAGCGAATAATAGAAAGGCGTTTAATTCACCAAAATTCACCCATTTAGAGTTCGGAAATCGGTTAAAAAAATATATGGTCTTTTTTCTGCAACATCAAGGTATATATTGACGCTTACATAGGTCTGGTGATAATGTTCCCCTTTAAAAGTTTGGATGAAAATGTTTTAACTGTAGTTGAATACAATTTTAAATGTAGGCTACCTGTCAAGTTAGGTTTAGGTTTGCTTTTTCTTTCAAAAATAAAGTTTGTGTATTATAACACTATTTTTAGTAAAAGTTTATCTTAGAGAAACCACATTGAGTGTGTGGTGTACGACAGCTTTGCGTACTTCTGGGTCTCCTGCGTCAAGTTCTCCCACCTTGCACTCTCCACTGGGTAACTCTTCTTGCCATAGAAGACTTGGCCCACTGAACCAGTTTGAGGCGAGGAGATCTTTGGCCTTGAGTCCACGCGACACATGGTCTGCAGGATTGTCCTCTACTATACAATCAGTGCAGAGAACACAACAGTTTTAGTCAATATACAGTATCTGTAGACAGAATGGCAGAAAATACAAAAATGCAAGCATACAGTATTTCTATCATTTAAAGAAAAGAAAAACGCTAAATACGTGGAGTGGTTGTAAAAGTGCACAGTGACAGAAGTTTATTGCAAGTTTCATTAAAGAGGCTGTTTGCAACACCTGCTTTGCACTCAGCATCAAGGGTTGGAATTGGGGGTTATATCACAAAATGATTCCCAGGCACGGCCACCGCTGCTGCCCACTGCTCCCCTCACCTCCCAGGGGGTGATCAAGGGTGATGGGTCAAATGCAGAGAATAATTTTGCCACACCTAGTGTGTGTGTGACAATCATTGGTACTTTAACTTTTAACTTTAATTTATACAGACGCCTAGAGAGGCCTAACTTTAGAATGTATTTTACACTGCATAGCTCAACCTCTTATGGCTTCGAGGACAAAATTATATATATATGTACGTACGTAATGCGTGCACGCGCATTAGCTATGGGTGTTGTTGCCTAATATTAGCGATATGGATGGCTAGCGTTAGCTGTCATTGATTGTATATTCTAACTGCAAATTGTTTATTTGCTTCTCTTGGACTGACTTTGTCTGTCCGTGTACATGCGGACCAGACAGGGTGGGTGACAGCCGTAAGCAGCAAATATTTGATCAGGGCTGGTTAAAAAAAAATATATTTAATACACTTAGTATTTGAGAAAAATTATGTGAAACAAATGTGCACTTTTAAACCACTAATGGTAACACAAGCTAGCCAGTGGTGTTTGTTATATTTTTTTCTTAGAAAAATGTAACTGTGAGCAAGTTGCAAACCGCCCATTTTTAAATAGACATAAATTGCCCTTTTTCTAAAGCAGAGAAAATATTCAATCTTTAATGCTTACTATGTCACTGTAAAGTTGTTCATATAAGCACCATTCAGCGTTTTGAACAACAGTAATAAATATACACTACTGTGCCAAAGTGCTGCAATGCTACATTTTATTATTAATGACCAATATTTACTTTTCTTGTTATTTAGCAGACGACTTCCAGATTACTAAAAATAAATTCCTGTATGCACACATGAATCCAACAAACATGGCCACCATGTTGTATGTCCATCCATCCATTTTCTACCGCTTGTCTCTTTCGGGGTCACGGGGGGTGCTGGAGCCTATCTCAGCTGCATTAACAGTTATTAATGATAGCTGTTGTCTGTAGTTTATCTGGGAGTGACATACTGCAGAACCAAAGAAGTTAATTAGGACGCGAAAACACAACATTGGCCTTCCCAATAGAAAACCATGAAGGAACGGTCAACAAACAAAGTATTATGGCAACTCTGCAGAAAGGGTTTATTCAACATGAACATTGTTTTAAATGTGTTTACCCTCTGGGGACAATCAATTTGATTGCCTTTAAAGCCAAACACGTTTTTGATTTTACTCTTTTGAAGGCCTTATGATCAGGTAATATCACATGTTTATATTAGTAAAATAACTAATGTTTTGCATTTTTTTCAAACTGCTACGTCAATTGATCAAAAGGCCTTTAAAGGGTTAAGATAACAAAAATCATTACAGGTTTTGTATTTGTGTTTAGGGCTGTAGTTGATTGAGGGATTTGAGCAAAGAAAGTAAAAAATTATGAACCCAAATTCTAAAAAAAGAAGGCCTTACATGTCTGTTTGGGGTATTGTCAAATAACTGCCAGTGTATCATACACCTGTGAAAGAATTGGGCATTGAAATGTAATAATTTAACATGAAAAAAACTCACTTAGGTAAAATCATGTAGTGTAAAAAGGAGTAACAACAAAAATACAGTAAACATTTACTGAAAGGACATTAAAAGCAGGCGTTGTCCCCTGAGGTTATTAATATTACCTTATTTCTTGAGTCTCTATGCTCATGCAAAATATAGCATCCATCCATCCATTTTCTACCGCTTGTCCCTCTCAGGGTCGCGGGGGGTGCTGGAGCCGATCTCAGCTGCATTCAGGCGGAATGTGAGGTACACCCTGGACAAGTTGCCACCTGATTGAAGGGCCAACATAGACAATATTCACACTCACATTCACACCCTAGGGCCAATTTAGTGTTGCCAATCAATGTTTAATATAAATGAAAACTATATATATTTAATCGCGATTAATCAAATTTGATCCAACAAAATGATTGTGCTCATTGAAACTTCTTATTAAAACATTTGACCGCTCTAGTTCTTATTCATTTGTGGTCCTTTCCTAAGGCGTTACACAATTTCAGGAGTTTCATGCACATTTTTTTGTGATTTAAAACTCTCCTCCAAAACAACAATATCTAGATCAGGGATATTCAACCAAGTTGTTTTAGGGGCCACATTTCCAGAACACGAAGGACCTTGGTGCCGGATTTCTCCCTTTACTATTAGTCTTATGTTGTATACGTGGGAGAACCTGTGTCCTCTACAGTGGACATCTGAATTTGGTCTATTTACTTTGTCAGAGTTACAGGAGCGCTCTGCTGGACCTCATGCAAAAAAAAGCTAGTCAAAGATCATCTCTACGATAGGGTTGTACGGTATACCGGTATTAGTATAGTACCGCGATACTAATGAATCATTTTCGGTACTATACCGCTTCTGAAAAGTACCGGTCCCGCACCACCCTGTGCCCGCGTCGTCGTCACGTCATGTCATTGCTGGTTTTAAGAGCAGAGGAGCATTCTCGGCAGCACACAATCACGGAGTACTTACAAATAGACACAGTGTGTAGACAGAAAAGAGAAAACGGACGCATTTTTGGCTTCAATACGTTTGTACTAAAGAAAAAGATGAAGCCATAACACTGAAACACCCTCAGGAAGAGGTGCTTTAAGACATAGCTAGCTAGATAGTGGTTAACGTCCATTTTCCGTCGGCAGTGTTTTAGCTACTTCTAAATCACTAATCCTGGTCTCCACGGCGACAAAGTACATTTCTTACAAGTATCATCCCTGCGGGACGAGGAATAGCTAAACATGCTTCACTACACACCGTAGCTCACCGGCATTAAAATGTAAACAAACGCCATTGGTGGATCTACACCTAACATCCATTGTAATGATATCAAGTACAGGCACGTATCGTCGATACTACTATGATTACGTCGATATTTTTTGGCATCACAACATCTTTCGTTTTTTTTTAATATATATTATGTTTATAAACTCAGTAAATATGTCCCTGGACACAGGAGGAATTTGAATATGACCAATGTATGATCCTGTAACTACTTGGTATCGGATTGATACCCAAATGTGTGGTATCATCTAAAACTAATGTAAAGTATCAAACAACAGTAGAATAAGTGATTATGACATTTTAAAAGAAGTGTAGATAGAACATGTTAAAAGAGAAAGTAAGCAGTTATTAACAGTAAATGAACAAGTACATTAATAATTAATTTTCTACCACTTGTCCTTAATAATGTTGACACGATAATAGAATGATAAATGATACAATGTTACTGCATACGTCAGCAGACTAATTAGGAGCCTTTGTTTGTTTACTTACTACTAAAAGACAAGTTCTCTAGTACGTTCACTATTTTATTTAAGGACTTAACTGCAATATTAAACATGTTTAATGTACCCTAGGTTTTTGTTAAAATAAAGCCAATTATGCAATTTTTTTGTGGTTTCCCATTTTTAGAAAAGTACCGAAAAGTATCGAAATAATGTTTGTTAAAACACTACTCTATGACAGCACTTTAGTGTTTTTAAGAACCCACTGCGGAAATGTGAGCCTCTCACATTTAACCGAACTCATGGGCCACCAGTTGAATAGCCCAAATGTCGAAAAAGAGAGCGCCTAAAACGGAACCATGAGGAACATCGCTAGTATAACTAAATAAGTTGAACAAATCACTACTGACTGCATCTGAAGTAAATAAGCCTCAGCAACAACTTAGTTACATTATTTACATAATGTACACCTACCAGCTCCAGGCTTGGTCGTTGCCTTAGATCTGACAACCAGATGACCCCGAAGGTCCCACGGTCAAACCTAGTGACAAAGGGAGACCGTGCTTTCTCAGTGATGGCACCTAGGCTATGGAATAAGCTCCCTCTGAATATCAAGTCCGCCACCACTCTGGACTCTTTTAGAGCACAGCTTAAAACTCACCTCTTTACCGCAGATTACTTTTGATTTATGTGTTCATTGTGAGTCTTAAATGTTTAGTTTGGATTCCTTTGTTACGAACTGGTCAAGGGGGTGACCCCGGGATGCAGAGACGGGAAGCAAGTTTGAATAACAAAAAATTAATACATTTAATAAGTCCAAAAAGTGTAACAAAAAGCGATGGGGCAGAAAATGCACACCATGAGTACTGACTAAAACAGGTTCCTCAGTGGTCGACAGGGGAAAAAAACAGGGAGCATTCAGCACAGCATAATGTCCTTGCTGCCTCAAGGAGGCTGGGAAACAAACACAACAAAGTTAGAAATAACAGGACTAAGGAAAAATAACGTACCAGGATTGACGAGGCGAAGTAGGCGCATGCACGTGGGAGGTGCAGGATAAAATAACCGGCAAGACCCAGCTGTGGATGACGAGCTTAAACACTCCTCTGAAGAAATAGGTTGCAGGTGTGCCTTAGTGTCCGCCCCTCGCTGGAGACTAATGAGCTGAGGAAACACATCACAATAAAAGAGAAGGCAGGGAAATAAAAACACAACATCCTTTGTGTGTCTCAGTCTCTGTCAGAGGTGTGGACTCGAGTCACATGACTTGGACTCGAGTCAGACTCGAGTCATGAATTTGATGACTTTAGACTCGACTTGACAAAATGTAAAGAGACTTGCAACTCGACTTAGACTTTAACATCAATGACTTGTGACTTCACTTGGACTTGAGCCTTTTGACTTGACATGACTTGACATGACTTGCCACTTTCCCCAAAATCCAAAGCTTAAAAAGTTATTTGGGAGCGCTCCGTATTTTTCATTTTCTTCGTCCGTCTATCAGCGTATTGTTCCTGTCAGCTGGTGTGCTGTCAGTACAACAGCCAATCAAATTAGATCTACGTTGTTTTCATCACACAGCATTCATCCAATCAAATTGCAGGAGAACCAATGAGGAAGAGTTGTCCAACAACGTGCCAGTGAGAAACAATTATGTTAAAGTTGGTTTCGTTTGGGTATAAAAACTACGACTTGGTCAACAAAAAACGAATTGCCGTATGCAAATCACGCAGTTCGAATATTACAGACGGAGACGCAACAACTTCCAACTTCGTTCGACATTTGAAGTTGCACAAAGAAGGGTAAGTTTTGAATGTAAGATAACGTTTATTAGCTAAGTAACGTGACTTTTATTTGCTGTGTAGTTAAATCAGTGAGGCTGCAAACTCACTGCTAACGTTATAACCATAGACATCTTATAAGTAAACGCAGCATAGAGCGCTACTGCCTACTGGCGCAGACGAGACGCGGAGCCGCCATCTTGGAGTGGTGATCCGCTCCACTCAGTGCAATTCATTTGGCAGGAGCGATGAACTGTCAGCGCATTTAATTCATCTTACCTCACTGAATACCACTGATTTTCACGGGCTTTTTTGTCATACGTGTAGCTATGATAACAGACATATGTTTTGGCGTGTTTTATTATTCATAGTTTGCTTAACAGTAATATAATATTCTTATACGCTATAAGTGACCAGACGTCCGAGATCAAAACTGGGAATATAATCCCAGAGAAGGGGGAAAAAAACGGTAAACTATTTTTAAGTTGAAGAAACAATATGATTAGGTTATATATACATGCGTATATCCTACATAAACAATGTATGAATACATTACCGTATTTTCCGCACCATAAGCCGCCCTGGGTTATAAGCCGCGCCTTCAATGAACGGCATATTTCAAAACTTTGTCCACCTATAAGCCGTGTTATAAGCCGCATCTAACTGCGCTAAAGGGAATGTCAAAAAAACAGTCAGATAGGTCAGTCAAACTTTAATAATATATTAAAAACCAGCGTTCTAACAACTCTGTTCACTCCCAAAATGTACGGTAATGTGCAAATGTGCAATCACAAACATAGTAAAATTCAAAATAGTGCAGAGCAATAACATCAATAACTTAATGTTGCTCGAACGTTAATGTCACAACACACAAAATAAACATAACGCTCACTTTCTGAAGTTATTCTTCATTCATAAATCCCTCAAATTCTTCTCCTTCGGTGTCCGAATTAAAAAGTTGGGCGAATACGGGATCCAAAATGACTTCGTCTCGTCGAAGTCATTGCCTTCCGGAAAGCTCGGACCACAGTTGTGACCGAAATATCCGCCCAGGCATTTACGATCCACTGGCAGATGTTGGCGTATGTCGTCCGGCGCTGTCTCCCTGTCTTAGTGAAGGTGTGTTCGCCTTCGGTCATCCATTGTTCCCACGCCGTTCGCAGTCGTGCTTTAAATGCCCTGTTGACACCAATATCGAGCGGTTGGAGTTCTTTGGTTAATCCACCCGGAATGACGGCGAGTGTTGTATTTGTGTGCTTCACTTGTTTTTTGACACCATCTGTGATGTGGGCGCGCATGGAGTCGTATATCAACATGGAACACACAAAGGAAATGAAACGTAATACCCGCGCGCTTCTTCTTCTACGGGGGCGGGTGGTTGCTTACCGTAGAAGAAGAAGCGCTTCCTCTTATACGGGGGCGGGTGCTTACCTTGGCAGTTGCTTACCATAGAAGAAGAAGCGCTTCCTCTTCTACGGGGAAAAAAGATGGCGGCTGTTTACCGTAGTTGCGAGACCGAAACTTTATGAAAATAAATATTTATATTAATCCATATATAAGGCGCACCGGGTTATAAGCCGCACTGTCAGCTTTTGTGAAAATTTGTGGTTTTTAGGTGCGGCTTATAGTGCGGAAAATACGGTAGATATCTATATATCTTAGGGACCTATAGACTGTATCTCTGTTGCTGCAGCAGCAGAGAGTTTATTCTGTCTTGACACTTTGTATTGATATTTTCTATTACATTCTTCCCTTAAATGATCATGTTTGCAGTGATTGTTTTATATGTATTATTTTATGTAAGTCGCTTTGGATAAAAGTGTCTGCCAAATACTTAAACATATATAAACACCTGAAAGTCTTCATATCAGCTAAAACCACCAATCTGTTTCACTGGATTCGGAATAAAACCAAATTCTGTTTAACCCAACAATGTTAGTATTTGAATATTGTTACTTGAAGACTTATTCCTGGTTACAATTATACTGTTAAGAAAGTATTGTCTTATACTTTGCCTAAAATGAGAATGCATCATAATCAGTGGCGGCTGGTGAATTTTGTTCTTGGTGGGGCTGAAAGTTTGTAAACCAAACCCCGGTAGGGGCGTCATCCTCCCCCAGAAGATTTCTTTGTGATTTTCACATACAAATATTGAAGATCTTTGATCCTTCTCAACTCTGTGCTAATATTCTTTTCACAAAATACAACCAATAGTACGTTAATGTTAAATCTTACTTGTGAAAAGTAGTCCCCCGATTCCTATTTTCAACAGTCTGCTCATTTGAGCAGGAAAACGCTGAACACCATCTTTGTTTTCTACCTGTCAACTGTCAGTTTAGCATCTTTGTTTTCTACCTGTCAACTGTCAGTTTAGGCTGCTCGCCGGCTCCTCATCAGCACTTCAAGATGGCGGCCAAATTGCTCACGTCACAGCAACCAATGCTGCGTCTACTTATAAGACGTCTATGGTTATAAAGTCATTGCAAACACGGCAATCTGTTGCATCCACTGCAGTTCGCTACCTTATTCATACTTTTTGTCAAGTGATTTTTTTTTAAGCAGGGTTGCATGAGGTACCTATACATAACGTTACGTTAGTCAATGTATCACACACAGTAACATTACGTTAGTCAATGTATCACACACAGTAACGTAACGTTAGACGGCGGTCAGCAGCACCGCGTATTTTAGCCACCTACAAAAAGACAAACATAGTCAAATAAAGGTCAGTTCAAATGTATACTATATTAAGAATATGTGTACATATTACATAGGGTCCTGACATCTAAAAAGTACAACTCTGTTCATTGTTATGTTCATATATTTGTTATGTTTTTCATGTGTACGCACACATAAACACACATACAGTATGAGATGAGATCAATGAGATAAGGTAAGAACAGGATAGAAACTGCTGTGGAACTAGTTACAATGCAATATGCCATGGAAATACAATGTTAACACTTTGGTGCAAATAGGTACAGTTGCACTTGTTTTTTTCAAATGTGTTTATTCTGTAAAGGAATGAGTTACATGTTTAAAATGACTCGTTAATAGTGCTATTTTGAAGTGCAATGTCAGCACTATCTTTTTCCCTGCAATTTCAAATGCACTTGTTTTAATAAATAAATACAGCGTTTTAAAAGCATACACAGTCTGTGTAAATATATTAGTCTGTGGTTAAACGACTTGAAAGGACTCGAAACTCAAAATGCAGGACTTGGGACTTGACTTGAGACTTTCCAGTCTTGACTTTGGACTTGACTCGGACTTGCCCTGTCTTGACTCGGGACTTGACTCGAGACTTGAGGGTAAAGACTTGAGACTTACTTGTGACTTGCAAAGCAATGACTTGGTCCCACCTCTGGTCTCTGTTTCTGTTTTTTTGTTTCTCTACTCGGGCTGGGCCCCAGGCTGATGTAACAGTTGGTTCGGGGCGCATAATAAATGAAAATAACAATAACATAACATGAAAAAAAGTGTGACAGTCAAAAAAAGAGAAGACTTAAAGGGGTACCTTGAGGAACACCTCACTTATGTAAATCACAAGTTTGGACGCCAGTCTTTAATGTTTTCTAGCAAGGTTAAAATGTCAATGTGTCCATCTATACATCAGGAGCACTCTAGTGTTATAGGAATTTGTGCAAAAATGTCAATTTTGAACTGAACTCAGGGGCTGGTAGGCTGTCATTCCTGGGCCGGATTTGCTCCCCGGGCCACCAGTTAAATAGCCCAGATCTAGATGGATGCCACACATTAACAAAGACTGAATAAAAGTGTATTCGCTGCAGCACAGGACTGACTATACTCAGCTATCAGCTCATCACCATAAATCACATCAGCCAGTTAATGTGCATGGATCCAGTAATATATGCATGCACAGTTAAATGAAGCAGCTATTCACTAGAGGCCCTCCCTGATGGACGTGTGAGTTGATCCATTCCCAATAAGCCAGCAGCGCGCAGGGAGGCACTCAGGTGACATGCCGGCCCTCCTCAACCGGTGACCTTCATAGTCGAGCGTTAAGCAAGCGATTCTACGGACTTGGAAGACAAGTGCATCCTCGCGTCAGCCACTCAGGATGTCCGACTTGCAGGGATTTGTGGATAAGAGGCTGCTGATGACACCAAACTGGGTCACAATTTGACATCTAGCATCGCAAGTCAAATATCAAGTGTGAATATTTCAAACATGAATAGTGCATTAGCCTTTTCATTGCCACTACTGAAAATACTGAGTGTCAGTACTCCTCCCACTATTAGAGTCGCTAACAGTGAGCACCATAAGCCTGGATATGCATAACATTTGAAGTACGCTAAAAAAAGGATTTTCAAACAAGTTTTATACATGCTCCTTTTCCCCTGACACTAAACTGAGCTTAGCTGGATATCTTGGACTCAAACATTTGTTTAGCTTGTTAAGCTTCCGAACAAGATCAAGCTTGGGCGGGACTAAGAGTCCTCATAAAGTACTAAAAGTCAGTGCAATTCTTGTTTGAAGACTAAACAATTGAGAACTCTGAATGTCAGAGGCAAATAAGCCAAAGTCTCTTGGTGGGGGAAAAAAATGAATCAGTCGGTGAACAATTGACAAAGTCTTTTGGTCTTTCGGTTGACTTTGTAAACAGATGGCACCTTTTATGAGCGCCAGCAGGCAGGACGACCATGAAGGGCGTTTTAGTGCGTCAATTATTCAGTCCTGCCCTGAAAAATAATACATATTCAAAATGGAATGTCATTTGCCAAGGATGTATGCAGCCCTCAAAAAAATAGCTCAACTACAGTTTGCCATTCATTTATTTCATTGTCAGTTTGCGATTCCAATTTTGTAAACATTACTTTAGACAGATTGTGACTAAATAGCTCAGTGTTTATTTGGTACAAAAAAAATATGCACTAGTTTCCACATTACCTTAAAGTGCATAGGTAAATAATATGCTATTATACAGTATACAATACAAAACACTTGTGTTGTAAATTTAATTTGTTCATTCTGGGATGTGGGTCTGGTTCTGCCATTTTCCAAAGATTAAGAAATTAAATTCAATATTCTATTCATTGATGTATTCACAATGATTATCTCGTTTTTAATGAATTTGTCATTATTTTAGTTAATATGAGATTATTATTATATTCATTATATTTACTGTAATATTTGTTATTATTTTAGACCGATATGGTGACCAATACAGTTTTATTTTTTACATCCCTATGTTTAGATTATTATTACTATAATAATGTAATCATTTTCTTTTGAGCGGATAGGATTGACTTTTATAAATCCCACAATGGGGAAAATTATGTTGTTGCAGTGCAGATTAAAAAAGCCTACAAAGAAGTATTAAAAGTGACGCAAAAGTCCTGAAAGTGCCACTCCTTGTTGCACAATTTTAAAGGGGTTTAAATCCGAAGGTAAAATAACACATGACAACAAAAGAGAACCATTAAAGAACACAAAGGAGGACTTGAAAATAGCACAGAGCTTCTGCAACAAGCTGCCATTTTTTCATACAGCAACAAATTTGAAATGCATTGAAAAACTAATAATGAGTAATAAATAACACATAATCTGCACATACAATTGTACCATGCAAAATGGGCACAAACTACAGTTAAATCTAAAAAAAAAAAAAATGATTTGACAATAAGTTATCGGTTAAAAAAAATCCTTAATTAAAATCCAATTCTGAGTGAATGGTAACATATTCCATTTTTACTCATCTAATTAAATATTTATTTTTTATTAATATTATTATAATTATTTATTCATGTATTTTTATCATTATTATTATTGTATTTAATATTTTCCTATACTGGCCCTTGCAGTGTCTGCTAAAGATATTCTGACCTGAGGACAACTGAGGACTAATCGATGACCCCTTACATATAATTAGGGTTGGGTAACGTTTCCGGTTCGATTTCGATTCCTTGTTTTGATTTGGATTCTTTATTTTGATTCTTAAATAGGCAGGGTCATCATAAAAGTCTGCATGGTTTGTATAAAGGTGCTAACCAAGTAATTTTCTGATGAATTGTCCCCTTTCTTAACTAGACAAAAATGTACCTTTTTAAAAATACATTTGTGGTGGCTATTTGATATTTGTTGTTCGACTGTTATTCGGCGGCTATTTCTTCCAGTAACGCATTGAAACTAGGAATCAAAATTGTAACAATTCCCTGTAGAATCGGAATGTTAGTCCCGGTTTCCATCAATGGTTGATGCCCAACCCTAACCTGACTCTCGCCAGATCCTTGTAGTTCGCTGAGCTCCACACAAGGATCTGGGATCAAGGGCAATGCAAACTCCTTCAAGATAGCAAAAAATAATGAACCAATCAGGATCGCCGGGCGGGCTTTCATAAATGTGACATAGCGCCGAAGCGACTGTTTGATTCAAACAACAATGACGGCATGCAGCGAGGAGTCGTGTGCTGACATTGATTCTGCTATTGGAACTGTTTTGTCGAATCTATCGAATATTAATTCAGTACTTTAGGAGCTGGGGGCAGCAGCAGGTGTCGGGGATGGGGACACAATTTCGATGGAGTCGGCACCCTGTCCTGCTTATGTGCAACAGACACCTTTGCACTCTCTGATGTCGCTGTCGCCGACGGAGAGGACTGTTTAGAACTCGGTTCCTCTTCAGTTTTATGCCATCTTTTAAAAGTGGACATAGTGTCTTCGAGTTTCCGTATCAAGCGAAAGCACCGTAAGCATATTCGACACGGTCTCTCCCGAACATTCAACAATTTCAAACCAAGTTCTGTTAGACGTTTGTCTATGCTTTTTTTGTGAAATATTTTTTTACTGTTCCCAATGAAGCCTTTAATTCGCATATTTTCTTTGCACAAACGAGATCGATCGTTTCCTGACATTGCTGCTTTGTTTCAGTAAAAGTTCTCTAACTTTTCGCTCTGTCGTTATCCAATATGTCGGCTGTTCTGTTTTGGATTTCCCAGCGTCGCTCTCATCAGCGTCACGGGTTGATTTCGATGTAAGTGGTTGAAGTAGCACGTCATTCAAGATAACGGACAAGTGGTTTATCCAATCACATACAATGATTTTTTTACAAGGCCCCACCTTCTGAAATACATCTCCTATTGAGAAGTCCCAGATCCTTGTGTGGAGCTCAGGGAACTACAAGAATCTGGCGAGAGTCAGGTTAGTCCAACCCTAAATATAGTATCATTTTTTTATAATTATAATTTTTTACCATAATTATACTTCATAATAAAAGTCTAAAATACATTGACATGTTTCTTTGCTGATTGTTTGGGACATACCATTGCGATCATAAAAAAAAACCATGTCAGGACTTGGTCCTTGGGCTTTGTTTTTCTGGAAGGGAACGGAAAGTTGGCTCGGGCGAGACGGGAATTTGAGTACATGATTTATTAAACACTATCAAAAAAGAACAAACGAAAGGCGCGCACAAGGGCGGAGGTACAAAACTTGGCTAATGAAAACAAAAGACTTGCACAAAGGCAAAAAACTATAAACATGAAACAAAAACTTACTTGGCATGGGACTGTGAACATGGCATGAAGAAGAGTGATCATAAAGAGTGATGTTGCCAGAAAGACAGCCTGGCAACTCGAAGCTTAAATAATAGTGACATGATTAGTGAAAACAGGTGCGTGACTCAAAACGTGAAAATGTGCGTGACGTGACAGGTGAAAACTAATGGTTGCTATGGTGACAAAACAAGAGAGTGAAACCAGGAACTAAAAAGCGTCCAAAAAACAAACAGCACATGGCCAAACAAAAACAAGATCAACACAGACATGACAAACCAATGGTTTGTTAGTAGGTGTTTAATTTGATCTGATCTAATCCAAAGTAGGATTTTGCATAGGTCTGCGATCCATTGAGTACCCTTCTAGTTTGCATTTTTATCATCTCCATCAATAAAGTATTCCCGCAGCCTGCTAATGTTACGTTTAAGTAATACAAGAAATCATACTTTGACCATACTGGAACATTTAATTTGGCAGGAGGTGTACTTCCTCTGAAGGCTACAAGAACTAACGGAGGGACAGCTGGCACACGAACATGTTTCTTCTAGTGTGTCTTGGGCACTATATTGTGTATAGTGTGTCATCTCATCTGTGACTCAGACACCCTGCCCTCGCCTCCCTGGAGGAGGTGACCTCTTTAAAATCCTAAAGCAACCATCTGTACTAACGTTGGGAGCCTTAAATCTGAGAAAGCTCAGACAAAAACCTCTTGAAATCTCTGAAGCTAAAGCCAGGATTGTTTTCAGTGGGAAAATACTTCTGCAGTTGTGGAAAAAACATGGAGTTAATGCCTAATGATGTTTGCAATTAGCCGAGCCATGCAGTCTCTATCCCCAATTAGACGCTCTGCACCATCACCCTGGCCTCTCCTGCCAAAAGCTCAAACAGATCATCCCTTATCTAACAGCCACTCAGTATTTGCTTACAACATGTTGAGCATTTCCACCCCACTGTTGTTGTTTTTGTCAAGAGACTCAGAACTAAAGCACACATGCGTAAATGTAACCTACATTCTTAAGCAAACAGATTGTATTTATTTCTCTTTTTTTTTTGGAGGGGGGGCAGGGAAGAGCAATATACTTTAGTCCCTTTCATAATGCGAAAAGACATCAGCTGTGATGGCCTTACGTTATCCTGAAAGCAATAGTCCGGAAATAGATGAGGGGAAAAAAAGCGAGTAGTGCGTCTATTAGTCACCTGCTTCCAAAGCACTGAGGTTAATGCAGATTAGATATGACAAGCGAGATCTTACACACACAAAAATGCATGAAATTCACAAAGTTAAAAAAAACATGGCTGCATCTGACAGCATGGCTGACAGTTCTTGGCCCTCTGTGCCATTGGCTGCTTTGTGACGCAGGAGAAAAAAAAGGCTTTGCTGACTCCTCTGTTCCTTCCCTTCGTACACTTTCATTTACTCCTCCACTCCAGTAAAAATGCAGCCATTTATCCAGCTACAAAGATGCTGAGACAACCAGTTGAGAAGAAGAGAAATTTTGCTCAATTGCTCTTTGGCTGGCTATAACCGAGACTTTGATGTACAAGTGGAATTACACTTGCACTTTGCAGCTAACAGAAAAATAGAAGGCTTCTCTGTGTGTGGATCTTTGTGTGCGTGTGTGTGTGTGTGTGTGTGTGTGTGTGTGTGTGTGTGTGTGTGTGTGTGTGTGTGTGTGTGTGTGTGTGTGTGTGTGTGTGTGTGTGTGTGTGTGTGTGTGTGTGTGTGGTACTCACTCAGTCATCTCATGCATGAGTGCAAAGCCCCAAAGACAGTATTTTTGGCTTGCATACACTTTAAATGCATCAATCTCTCCCAACCACTGTGCTGATCTTGCAAGAAAGGAGTATCTTATCCTCTCCGTCTTCCCTCTAATAGCTGCCTGGATGTACTTTATGTGTGTGACCCGAGGCTCGACTTGGTGTAAACGGTTCACCGATCATCATACAGCCTCTGGCGGAGGAATGCTTCTTCAAGCCATGGGGATGTGACAATAACAATAATAACACTTCACGAGCGTTGTAACAAACTGGGCCCAATCATTTGGAAATGTTGGCAAATAGTAGAAACAGCAAAACAACACATAAGTAAACATATCGCTAAATTAATACCAGATAGTTTAATACCAGATAGTGTCAATCAAAACTGGGCATTCACTTTTTCTTATTAATTAGTTTGACAAACTGTCCCTAAAACAACAAACTAAGCTTTTAGTTGGCATGTATTGCGTAAAATAGTGTCTTTGTATTGCCATGGTAACCTAGGACTGTGCTGTGATCTTGCAAGACAGTAACTATTAGTTTCTTGTATTTTGTTTTATTTCTTGTTCAGCGCTCTTATTTTTCATTACACTTTTTGTTTGCTTCCATTAGCTAACTACTCCTCTGCTCTACGCGCTAGACACACCTCTCTCTGGTTGCCAATTAGGATGCTTTTTCAGCCAGCCCTATCCTTTGGATGTGGCTGGATCATTTTACTTACGGTTTTCTTTGCCCTTCATACACCTGTTTGCTCTTTGTGCACTTCCCAGTTGCACTTCTGTTTTTTGTGTTACCCGCGTTTTCCTTAATGGAGTGTTTCTTTCCTGCACTTACCTGCCTGCCGTCTCTGCATCCCAGGGTCCAGACAAACACCAGACCATAACAATTAGTAAAGTAAACTTTACAACTGTAGAATAAGCCACAAGGTTTGTTATTGTTGCTTTAAAGGTTATGGTTATAGTGTGTTTATTTCGAACATGCATACAATTATGATTTGATTCAACACGTTTCCAGTTTCTCATTACAACATGTTTAAAAAGAAGTAGGAAGAAGCAGAGCTTATTTAATCCTACCTCTTTTCATTTTATAGCAATTTCTAACAAATGTGTTGGTACTCAATCTGTAACACAACAGTGAATACATAGGTTAATGAAATTATTATTTATTTATTTATTTATTTATTTTTTATTTTTTAAATGTATTTATTTAATGATTTATTTTTTAAATATATCTTATTAATATTATTTTTGGACTTGGAGAAGGCATTCGACCGTGTCCCTCGGGAAGTCCTGTGGGGAGTGCTCAGAGAGTATGGGGTTTCGGACTGTCTGATTGTGGCGGTCCGCTCCCTGTATGATCAGTGTCAGAGCTTGGTTCGCATTGCCCGCAGTAAGTCGGACACGTTTCCGGTGAGGGTTGGACTCCGCCAAGGCTGCCCTTTGTCACCGATTCTGTTCATAACTTTTATGGATATAATTTCTAGGCGCAGTCAAGGCGTTGAGGGGATCCGGTTTGGTGGCTGCAGGATTAGGTCTCTGCTTTTTGCAGATGATGTGGTCCTGATGGCTTCATCTGGCCAGGATCTTCAGCTCTCACTGGATCGGTTCGCAGCTAAGTGTGAAGCGACTGGGATGAGAATAAGCACCTCCAAGTCCGAGTCCATGGTTCTCGCCCGGAAAAGGGTGGAGTGCCATCTCCGGGTTGGGGAGGAGATCTTGCCCCAATTGGAGGAGTTCAAGTACCTCGGAGTCTTGTTCACGAGTGAGGGAAGAGTGGATCGTGAGATCGACAGGCGGGTCGGTGCGGCGTCTTCAGTAATGCGGACGCTGTATCGATCCGTTGTGGAGGACCTGAGCCGGAAGGCAAAGCTCTCAATTTACCGGTCGATCTACTTTCCCATCCTCACCTATGGTCACGAGCTTTGGGTTATGACCGAAAGGACAAGACCACGGGTACAAGCGGCCGAAATGAGTTTCCTCCGCCGGGTGGCGGGGCTCTCCCTTAGAGATAGGGTGAGAAGCTCTGTCATCCGGGGGGAGCTCAAAGTAAAGCCGCTGCTCCTCCACATCGAGAGGAGCCAGATGAGGTGGTTCGGGCATCTGGTCAGGATGCCACCCGAGCGCCTCCCTAGGGAGGTGTTTAGGGCGCGTCCGACCGGTAGGAGGCCACGGGGAAGACCCAGGACACGTTGGGAAGACTATGTCTCCCGGCTGGCCTGGGAACGCCTCGGGATCCCCCGGGAGGAGCTGGACGAAGTGGCTGGGGAGAGGGAAGCTGCTGCCCCCGCGACCCGACCTCGGATAAGCGGAAGAAGATGGATGGATGGATGGATGGAATATTATTTTGGTGGCCGGGGGTGGGCCTCGCCAAGCTCTCCGGGGGTGGAGGGTGGGCTCTTGGGGGCCCAGTATCCGGTGGGGCGGGGGCGGTCTTCCCGTCCGGGTGCGGGGAGTCTCTGGGCCCCCCAGGCGGGGAGTTCCGCCTTTCTGCCCGTGTGGGGTGTGGTCTCTCGCTGGCTTGGGGTCTGGCTGTCCCCTGCTTTTCTCGTGCCTTGTCCTCTGCCGGGTGCGTCTGTCTGTGGCCTGCTGCTGGCTCTTACGGGCCGAGCGGTGGGCCTGGCTCTGGGGTTCCTGTCGCTGGCCGGCCTGGCTGCGTGGGGGCGGTGGTCCCTGGTTCCCTGGGCGCCACACCTACTGTTTGTGGGTTGGGCTCTCTGGGGGCTTGGGCCGTACTCTGACTCCCACACACACTGGGAGTCGAATATATTGTACATGCAAATTCACAAATACTCACATACATACATACATAGGTACCTACGCTCCCACATACATACACAGATACAGTACATATCTACATACTCAAAGTTCGTACATCCACACGCACATCCATTGTACAAACATACACATACTGTACATATACACTCACTGTACAAACATACATATACACATACTGTACATATACATTCACTGTACAAACATACATATACACATAATATACATATACATTCACTGTACAGACATACATATACACATACTATACATATACATTCACTGTACAAACATACATATACACATACTGTACATATACATTCACTGTACAAACACAAACATTCTGTACATATACAAGTACATATGGATACATACACTCATGCACATAATCACGTTTCATCAAACATATATTAACGTTGTTGCCCTCGGGTAAACTGGGTATAACACATGGCACACTGACAAAGCTTAACCTATTGTTACTCTCACAATCTACAAGGTTAATATAGGTTGCTTCTCTTTCTTCCCCTCCATTTTTCTGCATTCTTTCGTATCTCTAGTTATCATTACGTATATGTATTGTTGCATTTGAACAACTGTATTGTTGATATTAAAGGTAAATTATTGGTATTGTTCATTATCAGTAGCACTATTTCTATTGGCATCTGTATTGCTCCATTTTAGGTTATAATTTGCTTTGTGCATAATTTTAGCTGTTTGCAAATGCACCAAATCATTGAAATTGTATCATTTTGATTCAATAAATAAAGTGTTTGAATGTTCATGATAGCCATTGTTATGTATTATTTTACTACAATAAAGCCAGATCTTGAGGAGCCATTTCTTTCAGTATGTTTAAAAAAAAAAAAAAAAAAATGAAACAATCACTAGTATCGGTTATACGATAAGATGTAGATTAGAATAATTTAATATACACAAATATTATTCTGAAATATGGACTATCATTTTTTTTCTATAATTTTCATTCCATAAGGCGGTGCAATATTTCATGCATTGGCAGTGACATCACTACTGGTAGGTTGAATTTTTACTAAACTAAAAAATGTGTAGTATTTTAACAATATAGAAAAAATACAAAATAATAATACAATGCATTAATGTGTATAAAAAAAGTATGAATAAAGTATAAACAAAACTATAATTAAAAATTAGGACATAACATTTGTGAGAACAAAATTGTACTACCATACCTGGTGTGTGTACTCTTGAACTACTACCCTTTAGAACAATGAACCAGAAAAGTGAATCCAAATAAAAATAAATCAAATTAAAAAAAACATATACATTTTTATATAATTATATGTAAAAACAAAGCATTTTCCAAATAATGCTACATTTCCTTTAACTCTGACTCATTATCTGGTCCATTTGCCAGTCCGGTGGCACACATATGCAGAGTGGGCAATTGCCAAAGCTAAATTTGCATCTCCATAAAAGACGGCTTCCAAACAAACGGCTCACAACTGGGATTTGGTTCCCATTGTTCACTTGAAGGTAGGGATGGGTACCGTTCACATTTTAATCAATACGGTACTAGTTCCTGGTACATGGAAATCGATACCAGTACTTAACGATACCAATGTTCAGTACTTTTGTGTGTGTTCATGTGGTAAAAATGTTTTATTTGTGTAATAATAAATTCTTAAAATGTTTAAATTTAACATATTTATTTCTCTATCGATCATCAAATACATCGAAACAATCTCCAACTATTTGTATAGCAACTTGTTTGCAATTGTTTTGCAAATTTCTTCAACATAAAACACTTAACTACAACAATGCAGTGTTGCTGTCTTATTAGTATTGCACAAAATAAAACCCGACTCCATGTACTCCTTTCTTTTTCCATCTGGAAAATATGGGTTGGGGATCCGTAGAGGTAAAAACAAATGAGCAAAAGAAGATGAAGTAAAAATAAAGACCAATTAAATATTTTCTTAAAGTATTGAACTACAAATGAAAGTGAACCAAAAACTTTACATTAACATTACAAAGTGTGATTATGATAAGTATTGCAAGTTAAAATGCAAATTTAACATATTCTAGTAGGCTTTTTACCTGGGGCAGACGTAGAGGAGGAGGATGTTGCTGTTATCGTCACCAAATGTTAACGCCATTTCTTCCCACGTGTTGTTGGCTGCAGCCGAGTAGCTAAAGGTGCCAAATGCAGGAGTTTCAGCCATACATCTAACTTGGCTGCACTCTATAACCTTGAGAAAAATCCTGTTTAACCAGGTGCTTCCTCACATTGTAAGTATTCCCGCCACTTGCTTTGAGTTTTGCGTCACAAATATTGCAGAGAGCGTAATATGCATCGGCATCACATTTGGAAAAGACGAGCCACACTTTAGAGCGTTTTTTATTTGGCATGGTTGGGTTTTTGTCATGAAACATTGATGGGTTGCAAGATTACTAAGAGCATATCCGCTTCGAAATCGCCTGTTTTCCTCTCAAGTGCTAGCAAGTATTCGCCACTCGCCAGTGCTCATCCAATCAGACGTGACGTCACGCACAACCCAGGCACCGAAAAATGGCACCGCTGGATCTTTGCCCGGTAGCACCGGCTGGTTTCGGTTGGTACCAAGAAAGTACCGGATCCAGTGCCCATCCCTTCTTAAAGGGGAACTGCACTTTTTGGGGAATTTTGCCTATCAGTCACAATCAGTTTGAAAGACAAGAAGGATTTATTTAAAAAAACAAAACAAAACAAAAAACATTCTAAATATTAAATGTGATCAAAAGTCATCTTACAGTGGAGTCTATGGGAACCACTCTATTCTGCCTATAAAGCCCTTAAACATCCAAACACCAGGGGTTTGGATTTTTTCACATTTCCCACAATGTATTGTTGTTAGCCATATTGAAGGGCGGAAGTTAGTGAAACGCTAATTGTCGCCAATAATATCAATGTGCCCCGTTTACACTGCACACCAAATCAGATTTTTTTTTTGCCCTCAAGTGACACAGATCTGATTTTTTTTTTTTGCCAGTCTAAACGCTCGAGAGTGCTTAACATCTGATCTTTTGGCATCAGATTCAGACCATATCAGGAGGTAGTCCTGAATCTGATTGCAATCCGATCTTTTCAAATGTGACTTCAGTCTAAACGCAATGCGACCTGAATGTGTTTTTTTCCGTCAGCTTTGGGCGAGCTACGTCATTCGTGTGCGCCGGAAAGACAAAGTCACCGGCGCTAGTGGTAACCTCCCCGGAGTGCATTTCATCTGAGAGCCACTTAATGAGCTGTAATGAGGCAAGGGATTTTGTTTTTTTTGGTCAACTTCCTGCTGCGGACACCTATTAGTGTGTGTGATTATTCAGCTTAAATATACGGTAGCTGTAATAACTCAATGCAAAGATACTAATACTTGCATCTTCAGATGAAATATTACTTGTGGGGTGAGGGGATTTGTTCAACTTTCTCACCGTAGGACCTAAACATTTATTCATTTTGCCTTTAACATAACAGAAATGATAACTTTGCAAGTTTAAGTTGTTGTAGTTGTATACATTACTAGCCTTTTAACATTAGTTGGGAAGTAAATCTCTGTTATTTTCCTTTCTAAATGCTTCTTCCAACTCCTTTTTGAACTTGTTGATTTGCTTAAGTGCATGTGCTTCTTTTTTGTGCAGTACATTTTTTAACATGATAGGTTTCGGTTTCTATTTAAGACGACCAAACTTTCAGAGCATCACTTGTGAATAGTGCGCAAATAATAGACTATATGTAACACATGAATAAATATTTTGATTCGAAAGAAGTAGCGATTGTTGAAATACCGGAATTGATGCTGTGGCGCATTTGCTTACATGAGTTGAAAAATAAAGCTCCCGTAGATCCACGTTGATGTCCATGCCTCCTCTACTTAACAGCCATTAAAAGATTACAACCCCCCCAAATATATTAAACTATATACATCCATTCATACTTTATATTACTTTAATTTACTTTCACGTAAAAAACCCCCACTAATTTTTAAGGTTTTGCGACTTTTATTTTATTTTGTAGTGGTAGCGACTTCCTCCACGTCAACTTCCTTTGTTTTCACTTTATCAAGGTACACCCTGGACCAGAGGTGGGACCAAGTCATTGTTTTGCAAGTCACAAGTAAGTCTCAAGTCTTTGCCCTCAAGTCCGAGTCAAGTCCCGAGTCAAGACAGGCAAGCCCCGAGTCAAGTCCAAAGTCAAGACTGGAAAGTCTCAAGTCAAGTCCTAAGTCCTGCATTTTGAGTTTCGAGTCCTTTCAAGTCCTTTTAACCACAGACTAATATATTAACACAGATTGTGTATGCTTTTCAAACGCTGTATTTATTTATTAAAACAAGTGCATTTTAAATTGCAGGAAAGAAAATTGTTCTGACATTGCACTTTATAATAGCACTATTAACCAGTCATTTTAAACATTAACTCATTCCTTTACAGAACAAACACATTGAAAAATAAAGTGCAAATGTACTTATTTGTACAAAAGTGTTAACATTGAAAAAACATGACATATACGTGAACATAACAAAAAAGTTGTACTTTTTATATGTCAGGGCCCTATGCTGCATTGCATTTGCAAAAGACCAAATTAGCCAAGAGTCTGTCAGTCATTTGTACACGATGGGGGCGTAGTATGATGCCACCATGGCTGAAAACTCGCTCCACTGGAGCACTGGAGGCAGGCACTGCCAAGACTCTCATGGCCACTCGGAACAGTGAAGGAAGAGTCTTCATGTTCAATGCCCAGAACAAAAGGGGGGAGAGAGTTGTTTTGGGTTGGTGCACTACTTGTAAGTGTATCTTGTGTTTTTTACGTTGATTTAATTAAAAAAAGAAAAAGAAAAAATTATTTCTTGTGCGGCCCGATACCAATCGATCCACGGACCAGTACCGGGCCGCGGCCCGGTGGTTGGGGACCACTGAGGTAAACAACCAACAGTATGTCAGAAAGCTAGCTAAAACGGTACACATTTTCATCATATAGTATACATTTTAACTGACCTTTATTTTACTATTTTTGTCTTTTTTTAGGTGGCTAAAATACGCGGTGCTGCTGACCGCCGTCTAACGTTACGTGTGATATATTGACTAACGTAACCCTGCTTAAAAAAAATCACTGAACAAAAAGTATGAATAAGGTAGTGAACTGCAACAGATTCCCGTGTTTGCAATAACGTTATAACGTTAGCAGTGAGTTTACAGCCTCACTGATTTAACTACACAGCAAATAAAAGTCACGTTACTTAGCCAATAAACGTTATCTTACATTCAAAACTTACCGTTCTTTGTGCAACTTCAAATGCCGGACGAAGTTGGAAGTTGTTGCCTCTCCATCAGTAATTTTCGAACCGCATGTGTTGCATACTGCAAACCGTTTTGTGTTGACCACCTTGTAATTTTTATACCCAAACAAAATTATTTTAGGTATCATTTTTTGTTCACTGGCGTGTGGTTTGGACATGTCTTCTTCGTTGGTTGTCCTGCAATTTGATTGGATGAATGCTGTGTGATGAAAACAAAGTAGATCTAATTTGATTGGCTGTTGTACTGACACCACACCAGCTGACACACGCAACGCTGATAGACAAGTACACAATGAAAAATACGGAGCGCTCCCGAATAACTTTTTCATCTTTGGGTTTTGGGGAAAGTAGCAAGTCATGTCAAGTCATGTCAATTCAAAAGGCTCAAGTCCAAGTGAAGTCACAAGTCATTGATGTTAAAGTCTAAGTCGAGTTGCAAGTCTTTTTACATTTTGTCAAGTCGAGTCTAAAGTCATCAAATTCATGACTCGAGTCTGACTCGAGTCCAAGTCATGTGACTCGAGTCCACACCTCTGCCCTGGACAAATCGCCACCTCATCGCAGGGCCAACACAGACATTTAGTGTTACCAATCAGCCTATCCCCAGGTGCATGTCTTTGGAGGTGGGATGAAGCCAGAGTACTCGGAGGGAACCCACACAGTCACAGGGAGAACATGCAAAATCCACACAGAAAGACCCAGACCCCGGGAATCAAACCCAGGACTTTCTTATTGTGAGGCACGAGCACTAATCACTGTTCCAACATCCTGCCTAATAATAATTTTTCAATAATTTAAAAAAATTGTGGTGTTAAGGAAACAGGTTTAAAGTTTGTACACTGGTGTTTGTCTCTAGCATTGGCGTTGCTAGGCCTATTTTAGGGGGGCTCAAGCCCCCCTAAAATATTCTTAAGCCCCCCTAAATAATTTGGTGTTAAAAAAAATAAAAAAAATAAAAAAATCTTTTTTTTTTTTTTTTTTACAAATACATGCCAACATATTCATTATAAAGTGGCCCGAATATGAGTTTAAATAAATAATCATATAACCTGTCATTATTCACTCAGTTTCCCCTCACTTCATAGCGTAAGGTAGAGAGCCCCTTTAGTGCGTCAGTATCCAATCCATTCCACTTGTTCATATAGAAAATGCTGACATCACTCAAAATCCAGTCCGCATTTTCTCTGTGACCTTGCTTGCGGTCCTTGGACTTGTTCATATAGAAAATGCCCACATCACTCAAAATCCAGTCCGCATTTTCTCTGCGACCTTGCTTGCGGTCCTGCAGGTGTACGAAGCACATTAGCACACAGCACTGCAGAACAAGAACGTGAACGGATGCAAAATGGACATAAGAAACTTTTTCAAGAAAGTAAGTATTCATCACTGCTTGTATTAAAATGTATTAGCTCCACTTTACACCAGGTCTGCGTTTGACAAAAAGTTACATTCCCACTCTAAAACAATGCTGCTACTTAGTTAGATAGTTAGCCTGAAATGCATCATGAAGGTCCTGGTTATTTATAAAGTTAAATGTGAACTCTTTTTTTACCATTTGCTATCTTTGGGGTTACTTCCTTCTGGAGCATCAGCTGTGTTTCTCACTTTACACATGGAGGAGAACAGGAGCTGAGCTCATTCACGTATGACTATCATCAGTAGATAATAATAATAATCACTCCACAACCCCTATTGAGCTGTAGGAGTCAGGGCAGAGGAGCACATAAAGTGAGAGGGGAGAGGCCTCTACTGGAAAGGTGAGTAGGAGAATAATGATACATAAATATTAAAACTTTTTTTTTTTAAATGGCTTATCGACAAGCCATTTGTTTTATTTATTTCTGGGTGGATCATGTTGACTATTGGTCCTCCTAATTGTCAATCATTTTGGTGATGTTACGTAAGGACATATATATATATATATATATATATATATATATATATATATATATATATATATATATATATATATATATCAATCAATCAATCAATCAATCTTTATTTATATAGCCCTAAATCACAAGTGTCTCAAAGGGCTGCACAAGCCACAACGACATCCTCGGTACAAAGCCCACATACGGGCAAGGAAAAACTCACCCCAGTGGGACGTCGATGTGAATGACTATGAGAAACCTTGGAGAGGACCGCATATGTGGGTAACCCCCCCCCTCTAGGGGAGACCGAAAGCAATGGATGTCGAGTGGGTCTGACATAATATTGTGAGAGTCCAGTCCATAGTGGATCCAACATAATAGTAAGAGTCCAGTCCATAGTGGGGCCAGCAGGACACCATCCCGAGCGGAGACGGGTCAGCAGCGTAGAGATGTTCCCAGCCGATGCACAGGCGAGCGGTCCACCCCGGGTCCCGACTCTGGACAGCCAGCACTTCATCCATGGCCACCGGACCTGTGCCCCCCCCCCCCCCCCCTCAAGGAAAAGGGGAGCAGAGGAGAAAAGAAAAGAAATGGCAGATCAACTGGTCTAACAGGGGGGCTATTTAAAGGCTAGAGTATACGAATGAGTTTTAAGATGGGACTTAAATGCTTCTACTGAGATAGCATCTCTAATTGTTACCGGGAGGGCATTCCATAGTACTGGAGCCCGAATAGAAAACGCTCTATAGCCCGCAGACTTTTTTTGGGCTCTGGGAATCACTAATAAGCCGGAGTTCTTTGAACGCAGATTTCTTGCCGGGACATATGGTACAATGCAATCGACAAGATAGGACGGAGCTAGACCGTGTAGTATTTTATACGTAAGTAGTAAAACCTTAAAGTCACTTCTTAAGTGCACAGGAAGCCAGTGCAGGTGAGCCAGTATAGGCGTAATATGATCAAACTTTCCTGTTCTTGTCAAAAGTCTAGCAGCCGCATTTTGTACCAACTGTAATTTTTTAATGCTAGACATAGGGAGACCCGAAAATAATACGTTACAGTAGTCGAGACGAGACGTAACGAACGCATGAATAATGATCTCAGCGTCGCTAGTGGATAAAATAGAACGAATTTTAGCGATATTACGGAGATGAAAGAAGGCCGTTTTAGTAACACTCTTAATGTGTGATTCAAACGAGAGAGTTGGGTCGAAGATAATACCCAGATTCTTTACTGATTCGCCTTGTGTAATTGTTTGGTTGTCAAATGTTAAGGTGGTATTATTAAATAAATGTCGGTGTTTAGCAGGACCGATAATCAGCATTTCCGTTTTCTTGGCGTTGAGTTGCAAGAAGTTAGCGGACATCCATTGTTTAATTTCATTAAGACACGCCTCCAGCTGACTACAATCCGGCGTGTTGGTCAGCTTTAGGGGCATGTAGAGTTGGGTGTCATCAGCATAGCAATGAAAGCTAACACCGTATTTGCGTATGATGTCGCCTAGCGGCAGCATGTAAATACTAAAGAGTGCAGGGCCAAGAACCGAACCCTGAGGAACTCCGCACGTTACCTTAACATAGTCCGAGGTCACATTATTATGGGAGACGCATTGCATCCTGTCAGTAAGATAAGAGTTAAACCACGACAAAGCTAAGTCTGACATACCAATACGTGTTTTGATACGCTCTAATAAAATATTATGATCGACGGTATCGAAAGCAGCGCTAAGATCAAGAAGCAGCAACATAGATGACGCATCAGAATCCATCGTTAGCAGTAGATCATTAGTCATTTTTGCGAGGGCTGTCTCCGTAGAGTGATTTGCCCTGAAACCGGATTGAAAAGGTTCACAGAGATTGTTAGACACTAAGTGTTCATTTAGCTGCTGTGCGACAATTTTTTCGAGGATTTTCGAAATAAAGGGAAGGTGGGACACCGGTCGGTAGTTTACCATGAGGTCAGGATATTATATATATATATATATATATATATATATATATATATATATATATATATATATATATATATATATATATATATATATATATATATAATAGATTGTATTTGTAATCTACTTTACATTTGATTCCAAATCTCAAAGTGCTACAGAATTACAACCATTGGCGTTGTTAGGCCTGTATTGGCGTTGTAATAAATACAAAAATAAAAAATGGCTTATCGAAAAGCCATTTGTTTTATTTGATATATATATATATATATATATATATATATATATACATATATATATATATATATATATATATATATATATATATATATGTATATATATATATGTATATATATATATATATATATATATATATATATATATATATATATATGTATATATATATATATATGTATATATATATATATATATATATATATATATATATATATATATATATATATATATATATATATATATATATATATGGCAAGTCGTTAAGGAAATTAAATATATATGGAAGTCTGAATAGAAATGAGAAACGAGAAACGAGATGAAATAGTCTTGTGATTTTTTTTTTTTCACACACATACATATATATATATATATATATATCTATATATATATGTATATATATACATATATATATGTATATATGTATGAAAGACTTAATATGTATATATATATATATATATATATATATATATATATATATATATATATATATATATAAGAAAAACCCAGACACCATCTTTGTAGTCATTTTTCTCCTGCGTGGACTTCCGTCTTCCTTTACAATGAGTAAAGCTGCACGAAACCTTGTGTCTGCAATTGTAAATAATTTAGTTTTTAAGTTTTGTGTTTCTTGTAGAATCCATATAAAGTAATATACATTAGCCTATTGTTAAAATAATGAAAAAAACATAATTAAATATATTTGTTTTATTGTATTGTTACATTAATAGCTGTTGTATTGTTATAGGATGGCTTGTTAAACATTTCATAGGATTTTCAGAGGGAGGAAAAACCAAGACATTTAATATAAAATGTAAAATGAATAACTACATAAAAAGGAAAAAAAATGGTTAAAAGCCATCGTCCCGGAGAGCATTTAATTTTGTCCCGTGCATTTTTTTACCGTCCCCGGGACGACGGGACTACGTTAATATCAAGCCCTGGAAGTTACATTTTATTGTTTGCATTATTTGTTTCAGCATTGCACTTTGAAGATGGTCCCTCAGCTCTTTGACAGCTTTGGCTCTTTTTCAGATCAGCAGATGGACTCTAAGTCTTTCTTATTTACAGTTATATAAACGTTTCTCATTTCTATTCAGACTTCCATTTATATTTAATTTCCTTAACGACTTGCCATAATATATATACATAAATATATTATATATAAGCCAAATTATCCCGATCCAGATATTACTTTAATTCAAGTAATTAAGTAATATTTCCAGGGCTTGAATTTACAACCATTTTAGTCACATATGTGCCCAAAATGTAATCTGTGCAACTTCAAAATATTTGGGAACAAACAATTATTGTATTGTGAGCGAAAGTGGTGGCATTAGCCTCTATGTTGTGAAGTAATAACATAGAGGCTAATGCCATGACTTTCATTGTGTTTCAGTGTATCTTGAAGGATCATGCAAGTAATTGTTTCTTGTTGATGCTGTAAACAAAATGTCACTGTGCAAACCCATGTTTGTTGTTGTACTGAACACAGATTGAAAATAAACCGACTGAAATAATAATAATAACAATGAATAATTTCTAAGTCTTTGTTAGCCGTTTGTGAGGTTTTGTGCTTGTGCGCTACGTTCGCTCACATCCTGTGCATCTCCTGGGGGCTAAGCCCCCCTGTCCTTAAAAGCTAGTGACGCCCCTGGTCTCTAGTCTTATGAGTCAATACGATTTTGGCTATGTTAATTTTGTTTAGGAATTTGCCTGTTTGACATGCTAATAAACATTAAAGCTGAGGTGTCCAAACTGCAGCATGTGGCCAAAGGCCGGCGTTTTCAGACTGGCCAGCAAACATCACGAGTCTAACATGGAGTTCGAACCATTAAACATGTCAGTCTACTTGCTGCAAATTAGCAGCCTCATTGTGGTCAAATTTTGTAAAACCGGTCAATGACCATGAAGTTTACTAAACTTTTAGAGCACAGCATTTATTAATATGACCCAATCCGTACAACCTTTTCCCCTCATGGTGCAAATAAACTGCAGCCAACCCAGAAAATTAACACACGTCACACACAACCCAACCTACTCACTGAATGAGGAATTATAAAAATCGTCCTAAAACAATACATAATTCAAAATTACATCCATTTAAATCTACTACAATGCAGATGAGAACAATGCAACATACTCTACACAATTTGCCTTGTTTGGCACATATTAGCTGCTTAATATTTTTGATTGATTACAAAACTTTAAGGATGTTGTCATGGCATAAAACAAGGTATGAGCCAAACTTTTATTGTTTATACTTCATACTGTAGTTTTGTCAGGGTCTGATGTGGGTGCGTGTGTGTGTGAGTGTGTGTGTGGGGGGTGTTAATAACTGTTCGGTTGTTCTTTAGCCTGTTAGCTATAGTGGTGTCTCTAATCATTTCCTAATTATGTAAATCCCAATCAACACTCTGTGTGGCGAAAAAAAGCATTGGCATGTGTGTTTGTGTGTGTTTACGTGTGTGTATGTCTGTATGTGTGCATCGATATGACAGGGTATTGGGGATTAATTAACCTTGAAAATATGACTATTCCAGATTGTACTGTATTCGTACATGTCGGGCAAACTTCGCTGAACAATCTGGTATGAAATTAATAATCAGATGTAAAATATTGCGATCGCCAATTACGTGTAAAAACGACATGAAGAAAATAATTAGTCATCAACAATTTATCGACCAGGTAGCAAAGGAGGGGCCTACATATCAGTTGTATGTGTTTGGAGGTTAGAGGAAGCCGGACAGAATCCACACAGTCACGGGGAGAACATGCAAACTCCACACAGAAAGACCCCTAGCTCAGGAATGGAACCTAGAACCTTTTCCCTGTGAGGCACGAATGCTAACCACTTTCCACCGTGCTGCCACTGAATACTGAACCCACGTGGGTACTCATTTTCAACTGATAATAGCAATTTTTTCCAAAAATAAATTATCTTATTGACCACAAAAAGTAAATGTTTGCAATATTTCTAACATCAAGCATGTTTTGAGTTAATATCAAGCAATAAGATTGAGGGAATATGATACAACCTTGCAAACAAAATAGTGGTCACTCCCGAAATGTGCAGTCCGAAACACTCTGTTTACAAAGAAAATAAAGTATATTGAGTTATCAACTAAAATATTATGATACTGATCGGTTAAATGTATGTTCAATTTCATACATCCTTAACTCTGAAATCAATCTGATGAATTGGATTTTATTGCATATCTATTTGAATAAATTAATATATTGAAGTTAGAATTTTTTTTTTTGAATTCATTTTTATGGATTTTATTGTGAAAAACCTCATTTGAAAAAAATATATATCTTTACACAAGGTCAGTAAGCATGATATTAACAGTAACATAATATTTTATATTCATATTTGAAGGCTATGATTTGATAGTGACAAATCTGAGGAAAGGTCAAACATTCCCAAATATTCTGAGAATACAAAATACAAGTTGACTGTTCTATTTATAGAAAGGTGTGCGACAGATATTGTACAATATATATGGGGACACAATTTTGAGAATACAATTTACAACATTTTTAAATATTTCCAATCTCACTTTGAACCAATTCGGGTGTGTGTGTGTGTGTGTGCAGTGTTGGGACTAACGCGTTACAAAGTAACGCGTTACTGTAACGCCGTTAGTTTCGGCGGTAACTAGTAATCTAACGCGTTATTTTTTTTTTATTCAGTAATTTAGTTACCGTTACTACATGATGCGTTATTGCGTTATTTTACGTTACTTTTGATGTAGTATCGGCTAGAAACAGAAGCGCTGCGGTGTCGTCTTCTGAATCTTCCTCTGTCACAAGCCGGAGAGAAGAAAAGAGGCGCGGTCTATGTGTGTGTGTGTGGGTGTGGGGAGGCACACAAGTGAAAAAAAGGTTGTTGGCACGTTCAGTCCACACACAGCGTGGTCATGGCGAGCGGAGTAACGGAGGAGCTTGAACCATTGAATCGGTGTGTTTATAAGTGCAGACTCGGTTGTGCAAAACGAGGGTTTTAAACACATGCTGAACGTGCTTGAACCACGTTACGACATCCCGTCGCGCACTCACTTCAGCAATAAGATTGTGCCAGATCTTTATGAGCAGGAGAAGAAAAAAGTTGTGGATGAACTATCCCGAGCATCATCTGTTGCGCTCATGACAGACGGGTGGACGTTTATGGGGAACTATAAGCGCTCACTTCATCACAGCAGACTGGGAGATGAGAAGACACGCCCCCTCTACGAGAGTCACCTTGCGCAGGTACTGACACAAGCAGTGGAGGACTGGAAGATAAAGATATCCCAGTCACACGTGATAATGCCAAAAATCAAATAATTACAGAGAATGAGGCAGGACTGGGACCACAGATAGGTGCTTTGCACATGTAGTGAATTTGGCATCACATCTCAGTCAATAGGATGGAGCGCCTCTTTGGGAGGATCAGGAAGGTTTCTTACTTCTACCCAAGCACAACAGCTGCTCATGTGCTTAAGACAAAGCAAGAAATGCTAAAGCTGCCTGCTCATACATGATGTCCCAACGAGGTGGAACTCCATTTATGATATGTTGGAGCAGCAGGCAGCTATATACTCTGCATTGACCCACAACACCCTGAAGACAAATGTCACCCTGTCTGATGATGATGTGAGAGTGGCAGGTGAGGTCCTCTAGGTGCTTAAACCCCTCAAAAGTGTTCCATCTCTACTGAGCACTGAAACTTCACCATCTGTGTCAATGATCCTGCCACTGAAAACAAGTATTCTACAATCCATGGCTCCAACTGTGGAAGACAGCAGCATCACTCCAGATGTCAGGCTTTATTTCACTACCTATGTTTCAAGGAAGATGATGTTTCTTCTTATGTTGCACTTAAACTTGTTTTTTATTAATGGTCATTGGTCCAAGTTTAAAGAAAGGAGGAATGCCTTTTTATGTTGCACTGTTTTTCATTAATTATGTTAAAAGGAAAATAAAAATGCATGTCAAGTTGATCAACAAATTGTATTATTCTCCAGTGCAATAACAGTACTGAAATGAAGGCAAAAAGGGCATTAATGGGAGCTTTAAAAAAAAAAGAAGAAAAAAAGAAGTAACTAAATAGTTACTTTTCACAGTAACGCATTACTTTTTGGTGTAAGTAACTGAGTTAGTAACTGAGTTACTTTTGAAATAAAGTAACTAGTAACTGTAACTAGTTACTGGTTTTCAGTAACTAACCCAACACTGTGTGTGTGTGTGTGTGTGTGTGTGTGTGTGTGTGTGTGTGTGTGTGTGTGTGTGTGTGTGTGTGTGTGTGTGTGTGTGTGTGTGTGTGTGTGTGTGTGTGTGTGTGTGTGTGTGTGTGTGTGTGTATTAGTGCTGTCAAGTGATTGTTTTTTTAATCAGATTAATCACAGGTTATTTGCTTGCATAAATCAAATTTGCTGAAGAAAATACCCCAATATTTGGGTAAAAATGCAGGTTAGTAGTCAGAATGTCATGCAAGAACGTTTTTTAAATGTTTTACTGAACTGCAAGTTATTGATTTGCTCAAAACTAGTAAAAATTAAGTGCACATTTTAAAAGTCTTTGCAGTTTTCAATAATCTTGCAAACAAGGTACAGTTACTAATGGATAATGTAGTAAACACACTCAAAAACAACTTAACATAGTGCACCATTTACTCTTCAGTTTAAAACAGTTGTTTAAACAAACACGTTTGTTTACCATTTTCAGGCAATGCTGATCTCTTGTGTTGGTACAATGCCACCCCAGCTCCTTGTGATTACTTCTAGATGTCCAACGTTCTCCAGGAAGCAAAAATAAATTCACATTCAGCCAGTAGTTACAATTGATGCTCTTGTTTGTCGTACAGTTGGTTTATCCTTGCTGTAATTGTGCCTCTCCAAGGTATTGTACAGCGGATCAGCTGTGGTGACATGAATGACATTTTCTTGCCAGATTTCACAGATGTTGGATGTCCTGTATGTAGTGTCTGTCTGTTTAGCAAAGGCATATGTTTAACTTGACTGTGCTACTTTTGTTGACAACATTCAGTCAGTAAACTTTGCCAGCGTAGCATTCTCCTCTGCTTCTTTTCAATGCAGCTATTATTCATGCTAGCATGTAGCTTTTGGCACGGCAGCTCCGGCTGACCAGCAGCAGCCGTCACTTCTTGCTGAGGACGGTGACTGCTGCTTGCTTTCACCTCAGAGTCTCCAAGACACAAACAAGTCTACATCATTATCCAATTCCAGACTTTATTGATCTATGTTGCAGAGGGCTTTCATTTCCATATTTTCCTGCTCAGCAATATTTTGTGTTGCTTTATGAATGTACAAACCGCGTTTCCATATGAGTTGGGAAATTGTGTTGGATGTAAATATAAACGGAATACAATGATTTGCAAATCCTTTTCAACCCATATTCAATTGAATGCACTTTGCAAATAATAATTAACTATAACATTTCATGGCTGCAACACGTGCCCAAGTAGTTGGGAAAGGGCATGGTCATCACTGTGTTACATGGCCTTTCCTTTTAACAACACTCCGTAAACGTTTGGGAACTGAGGACACACATTTTTTAAGCTTCTCAGGTGGAATTATTTCCCATTCTTGCTTGATGTACAGCTTAAGTTGTTCAACAGTCCGGGGGTCTCCGTTGTGGTATTTTAGGCTTCATAATGCGCCACACATTTTCAATGGGAGACAGGTCTGGACTACAGGCAGGCCAGTCTAGTACCCGCACTCTTTTACTATGAAGCCACGTTGATGTAACACGTGGCTTAGCATTGTCTTGCTGAAATAAGCAGGGGCGTCCATGGTAACGTTACTCGGATGGCAACATATGTTGCTCCAAAACCTGTATGTACCTTTCAGCATTAATGGCGCCTTCACAGATGTGTAAGTTACCCATGTCTTGGGCACTAATATACCCCCATACCATCACAGATGCTGGCTTTTCAACTTTGCGCCTATAACAATCCGGATGGTTCTTTTCCTCTTTGGTCTGGAGGACACGACGTCCACAGTTTCCAAAAACAATTTGAAATGTGGACTCGTCAGACCACAGAACACTTTTCCACTTTGTATCAGTCCATCTTAGATGAGCTCAGGCCCAGCGAAGCCGACGGCGTTTCTGGGTGTTGTTGATAAACGGTTTTCGCCTTGCATAGGAGAGTTTTAACTTGCACTTACAAATATAGCGACCAACTGTAATTACTGACAGTGGGTTTTCTGAAGTGTTCCTGAGCCCATGTGGTGATATCCTTTACACACTGATGTCGCTTGTTGATGCAGTACAGCCTGAGGGATCGAAGGTCACGGGTTTAGCTGCTTACGTGCAGTGATTTCTCCAGATTCTCTGAACTCTTTGATGATATTACGGACCGTAGATGGTGAAATCCCTAAATTCCTTGCAATAGCTGGTTGAGAAAGGTTTTTCTTAAACTGTTCAACAATTTGCTCACGCATTTGTTGACAAAGTGGTGACCCTCGCCTCATCCTTGTTTGTGAATGACTGAGCGTTTCCTGGAATCTACTTTTATACCCAAACATGGCACCCACCTGTTCCCAATTTGCCTGCTCACCTTTGGGATGTTCCAAATAAGTGTTTGATGAGCATTCCTCAACTTTATCAGTATTTATTGCCACCTTTCCCAACTTCTTTGTCACGTGTTGCTGGCATCAAATTCTAAAGTTAATGATTATTTGCAAAAAAAAAATAGTTTAGCAGTTTGAACATCAAATATGTTGTCTTTGTAGCATATTCAACTGAATATGGATTTAAAATGATTTGCAAATCATTGTATTCCGTTTATATTTACATCTAACATAATTTCCCAACTCATATGGAAACGGGGTTTGTAGATGAATGTACTCCTAAATTCAGGAGACAAAGGTGACATAATAATACGGAAAACTGACTATTTATTTGCTTTTATACACCCATTTGATCTTGGGAGCACATGATGGGGGAGCACACAACAACATCAAGAACCTGTTAAACAAAGCTAGGAATGCAGTTAGAATGCTCAACAATGTATGGCAGTCTCAGCAATACAACACCAAGACCAAACTTAAATTACCGTATTTTCCGCACTATTAGCCGCACCTAAAAACCACAAATTTACTCAAAAGCTGACAGTGCGGCTTTTAAGTTTCGATCTCGCAACTTCGGTAAACAGCCGCCATCTTTTTTCCCGGTAGAACAGGAAGCGCTACTTCTTCTACGCAAGCAACCGCCAAGGTAAGCACCCGCCCCCATAGAACAGGAAGCGCTTCTTCTTCTACTGTAAGCAACCACCCGCCCGCGTAGAAGAAGAAAAAGCGCGCGGATATACCGTACGTTTCATTTCCTTTGTGTGTTTACATCTGTAAAGACCACAAAATGGCTCCTACTAAGCGTCAGGGATCCGGTTCATGAAAAGACGCAATCTCTCCATCCGCACACGGATTACTATTTCACAGCAACTGATATTCCTGTGAACCGCACTGTGGATACAACGGGAGCACGTACGGTGAATATTCGCACCACAGGGAATGAGAAGTCATCCTTCACTGTGGATTTAGCTTGCCATGCTAATGGACAGAAACTTCCACCCATGGTGATATTCAAAAGGAAGACCTTGCCAAAAGAGACCTTTCCAGCCGGCGTCATCATAAAAGCTAACTCGAAGGGATGGATGAAGAAAAGATGAGCGAGTGGTTAAGGTAAGTTTAAGTTTACGCGAAGAGGCCGGGTGGCTTTTTTCACGCAGCTCTGTCCATGTTGATATACGTATGTTTGTGATTGCACATTTGCGTACATTTTGGGAGTGAACAGAGTTGTTAGAACGCTGGTTTTTAATATATTATTAAAGTTTGACTGACCTATCTGACTGTTTTTTTGACATTCCTTTAGCGCAGTTAGATGCGGCTTACAACACCGGGCGGCTTATAGGTGGACAAAGTTTTGAAATATGCCGTTCATTGAAGGCGCGGCTTTTAACCCAGGGTGCCTTATGGTGCGGAAAATACGGTATATCGGAGATGTGTCTGCTCCAATGACGAGTGACATCCAACAGCTCTGTCTTCCACACAAAAAAGTTCTGAGAAGAATCTGTAGGATTTATTTTTGGCCCAACACAATATCCACCCAAGTCCTATCTGATGCCAGCAAGAAAGCATGGACAACGTAGCAAGATGGCGCTAGTGTGATGAGGAGAGAACCTCGGTGGGTAGAGCGGCCGTGCCAGCAACCTGGGGGTTACTGGTTCGATCCCCGGTTTCTGCCATCCTCGTCACGTCCGTTGTGTCCTTGAGCAAGACACATCACCCTTGCTCCTGATGGGTCGTGGTTAGGGCCTTGCAAAGCAGCTCCCGCCATCAGTGTGTATGAATGGGTGAATGTGGAAATGGTGTCAAAGCGCTTTGAGTACCTTGAAGGTAGAAAAGCGGTATACAACTATAACCCATTTAGCATAACCCAGTTAACCTAAAAATATTTCAAAAGTTGGCCAACACTGGACACCTGGAGGAAAAAGAAAGAGAGGACAACCTGAAACTACCTGGCATCGGACGGCAGAGGACGAAATGAAAGTGATGAATTTGACCTAGGTATATGTCCAGAAAACAGCCCACAACAGACAGTTTCTTCCCGACCTGCAAGGAAGCATAATGGGCAGTAAGTAAGTACTGTATACTCCTATTCAGGTCTCTGGATTGCCGGCCTGACCATTACGTGTGAAATGACACAAACAAGTAGTTTTTGTGTTAGCTACCTATTTCGGAAAATTTGTTTTTCAGTAAACGTCTTTCATCATGTCATGATGGGAACATCAGGTCTATAGATTAAAAAATAAATAAATAAATGTGTCGTAACTCTCTGATTTGCGTAAGGCATATCCCACACCCCGAATTGTAAATAATGTAAATAATTCAATTTATATACTGTGATGATTATCTTGTGTGATGACTGTATTATGAAAATAGTATATATCTGTATCATGAATCAATTTAAGTGGACCCCGACAAGTTGAAAAACTTATTCGGGTGTTACCATTTAGTGGTCAATTGTACGGAATATGTACTTCACTGTGCAATCTGCTAATAAAAGTTTCAACCAATCAATCAAGGCAAGCCCTCAGACTGAGTTTCCCCGCAGATTGATGACTTGAATGCACCTTGGGCTCTTTGCAGAATTACTGTAACTACATGGAATCACTGTCATGTCTGTATTCAGCCAAAAGCTGAGCAGAACTGCAGTGTTATTGGACGCACAAACTGTTACTAAGGCTGTCAAACTATTGAAATATTTAATCGTAATTAATCGCACTGTTCATAGTTAACTCAAAATAAATTGCGATTAATTGCATGTTTTATCATTAATAAATGTACCATAGACAGATAATGTTAAAGTTTTCAAAACTACAACTGGACAATGTTTGCTTTAAAAAAGCAGAATGCCACGCAGCCGGCTTGGCTGCGTGGGGGCGGTGGTCCCTGGTTCCCTGGGCACAACGCCTCCTGTTTGTGGGTTGGGCTCTCGGGGGTGATGGGGCCGTGCTCTGGCTCCCACGCACTCTGGGAGTCGAATGTATTGTACATGCAAATTCACATATGCTCACATACGTACATAGGTACCTACGCTCCCACATACATACACAAATACAGTACATATTTACCTACCTAATGTTCGTACATCCACACGCACATTCAATATACAAACATACACATACACATACTGTACATATACATTCACTGTACAAACACATATACACATTCTGTACATATACATTCATTGTACAAACACATATACACATTCTGTACATATACAAGTACATATGCATACTTACACTCATGCACATAATCACGTTTCATCAAACATATATTAACGTTGTTGCCCTAGGGTAAACTGGGTGTAACACATGGCACACTGACAAAGCTTAACCTATTGTGACTATAACAATCTACAAGGTTAATGTAGGTTGCTTCTCTTTCTCCCCCTCCATTTTTCTGCATTCTTTCGTATCTCAAGTTATCATTACGTATATGTATTGTTGCATTTAAACAACTGTATTGTTGATAATAAAGGTAAATTATTGGTATTGTTCATTATCAATAGCGCTATTTCTATTGGTATTTGTATTGATCCATTTGTAGTGTAATAATGCTCATTGTCATTTCTGTATTATTTTTTATTTTTCGCTAACTGCTTATTTGCTATTACTTTTACCATCATATTTGTACATGTCATATTTGCTGATGTTGCTCTATTGTTGTTGTTGTTGTTGTTTGCTGTTGTTGTTTTTGTCTCTCTGTCTAATCCCCCTCTTGTCCCCACAATTTCCCCCTCTGTCTTCTTTTTTTTTCTCTTTCTATCCCCTCCTGCTCCGGCCCGGCTGCACTAAATGATAATATAAATACATTTAATAAAGTCAAATACAAATAAGGCAACAAGAGAAGTATCCTACACTTCTCTTTTGTAAAGTAAATCTGAACAGCCGACATGGGCATCTACATCAACTATATGATTTGCCTGAGAAGCTGGACAGGACAAAAAAAATAAAAATAAAAAAAAAAATTAAATAAAAAAAAATTAAAAAAAAAAAAAAAAAGCAGAATGTTTAATAAACATATTATTAAACGTCTCAACACAAAATTAATTAATTTAAAAAAATAACCTGCTGTGCTTTGGTGTATCCCTGACAGAATTTCAATTCTTGCACTTGCAATTGGAGGAGAGAAGCTACACTTCTGTGTTTAGATACCAGTTCGGTGCTTTAATACTACAAAATGTGGATTGTTATGATCATGGTTTGTTTGTCAAATATCTTTGGTAATTGTTCTACCTGAATAAATGCTTCTGATATTTTGTACATTACAAGTTAATGGTATCTACATCGCTGCATGACAATGTTTTAACCTTCTCTATTTATTAATTATGTGCTATTTTCAGCCTGCTAAACATTCTGTAATTGAAGACTATCAACCAGAAAAAGTCATGAAACAATATACAAAATATTTAATCCAGTCAGAAATTGCCCCCCTATGTTCAACTGATGTACTTTTATTTTTTCAGGTTGAAAATATCACTGTCCTTTTTCACCGATTCTGTTCATAACCTTTACGGACGGTATTTCTATAGACGCAGTCAGGGCTTTGAGGGGATCTGGGTTGGTAGTTGCAGGATTAGGTCTCTGCTGTTTGCAGAAAATGTGGCTTCATCTGGCTAATCTGGATCTGTTTGCAGCTGAGTGTGAAGCGACTGGGATGAAAATCAGCACCTCCAAGTCTGAGTCCATGGTTCTTGCCCGGAAAAGGGTGGAGTGCCTTTTCCGGGTTGGGGAGGAGATCTTGCCCCAAGTGGAAGGAGTTCAAGAACCTCAAAGTCTTGTTACCGGTCGATCTAGAATATAAATTAAAGGGCATTAAACACATTGTATATTTCTTGTTGCACTCAAAGAACATTTTACAATTTTCCATAATCAAGAATTATATTACAATATAATAAAAAAGCTTTATTACCATAATATCAAATTATTTATGATTTATGGTTGCCAATCCTAGTCTGTGCTTTAAGAAAAATATAATTATTAGTAAGTACTAAAAACAAAATTATTACTACTAATGTAAATACACAGATAAAACACACATTTGTTCAAGATAAAACACACATTCAGTCATTTTACTTGCACTAGTTAACGTTAGATGGGCGGTCTTAACTCCGCTAGTATTTCGCATCAATCCAAGCAGCTGTGTGCGTGTCTACGTATCTACATGTGCACAGCAGGGGAGCTGGTTAACTTATGAGAGTAGTATGTGTTTGTGAGAATGGCAAAGTGTTGGCTGAGTGACGTCAGTGAGTGAATAGGCGAGTAAAGAGAGAGAGCGGTAGCGCTTGCACTGCGTAGTAGAGTGATGAACGGGTCTGGTTGTGTCTTGCAAAACTAATAAAGCAACCAGAATGTCACAAATCGGCGGCCTCGAATTCTGACTGGAAAGCACAGCTTAGCATACTCATTGTAAAGTGAAAGGTTACCCCCGACAAAAACATCGACCCTGAAGAGAACGGCTGCCCTGTGCTCCTTGACGACCGTCTGCACCGGAGTCAAACAGCAGGACAGGTGTAACAACTACATTATTTCCTGTACTTCTTTATAACTCCTTGTGCAGATCTGAATGTTTATTATTTAAATGTTTACCTAAGTTTGAATCAAAGGTGGTAATACTAATCGCCATGTTTGGCGAGGTGTGTTTTAAAGCAACACTTGAAGTGCGGCACTTTCTTTTTTAAAGCGTCACTTTTACCGTTAGTTTTGATGCCTGAATACCTCCATATTGCGCCTTACGCACCCTCTTTATTAACCAGTAGAATTGTTGTTTTGTTGGCATTCTTCCTCGCCGAGATGTTATTGCTTGTATGCACATTGTGTGTGCGTTTTGACACACTCAGCATCATGCGCCTCGGCTCTGTATTCACCGCTGCAGATGAAAGAATGGTACCGATTTCAATCAATTAGTATTGCGGTACTTTATCAGGGGGTGATCAAGGGTGATGGGTCAAATGCAGAGAATAATTTCGCCACACCTAGTGTGTGTGTGTGTGACAATCATTGGTACTTTAACTTTTTTATCAGTACTGGTATACCGTACAACCCTACGACCCTACCTCAGATAAGCAGAAGAAGATGGATGGAATAGCACAGATTACATTACAAAATATATTTGAAAATTAAAGCATAATTGTTATGTAAGCCATTATTCATTTTGGTTAGTGTAAGTTGGACCGAATGAGACGTGTAGCGCTTTTATTTTGAAGCTGGAAATGTGTGATTGGTTTGAGAAGAGGTGTATTGACATGTATGGACAACGTGACAGTCTCCAAAAAAAGAGTGCCTCTGGACTTCCTGCCTACCTACCGTTTTCTCTTTCTGCTGAGCTTTTATCCAATCTTCTAACACTAGTTATAGTGACAATCTACATTTTATGTTAACAGTGCACTAAACCAGTTGTTCTCTAACTTTTTTCACCAGGAAAACCTCAGAAAACACTTGGCTCTCCAGGTACCACTATGATGGCCAACATTAAGCATAAATATTCATTAAAAGTAAGGCAGACGTTTTATTTAACAGGTGTATTTAATATTTTTGGCTACTGTAACATTACACAGAGTTTGAATAGTAACACCGTGTTTGAATATTTCATGAAGTGATCCTTTGGCGTACTGCTAGAAGGAGCCTGCGTACCACTAGTGTTACACGTACCACAGTTGGACAATCACTGCACTAAACTGTAAACTAGCATGGAATTTAATTTAACACAGAAGTGAAGCTCCACCTTTCTGAATGCAAGGCATTTGCTTCAGTGACGACGTCTCAAAATGATCATGAAGGAAAATAGTCTCGTCTTGTCGGGGGAACCATTTGCCATGGCTTTGGACCTGGGCTTTCCATAATATTCCTTTTCTTTCTTTTCTTGCTATTTTTTCCTGCTTGTGGTAACTGTAACAAAGTAACTGAACGCAGGGTAAGACAGGATGCATGCACGTTCGTCGCGGATCAAAATAATTAGCGTTGTTAAAAAAAATTACAGTTAACGCGCTATTATCGCGTTAACTTTGACAGTCCTGTTTGTCAAACATCATTACATCATGTTCATGTTTGCCCAGCGTCCACAATACCAATGTCGGACCAGAACACACAGGTCTTTCCCTTTTCTATGTATTCTAAAAAGTGAAAAACTGCTAGTACCATGTGGTTAACAATGCAGGTAACAGGATTAATAATTTCTGCCTACGAATCACTCTAAAACACATCCAAAAAGCGCCTAAAACGCTCTATTTACATGCTGTGACCTGCATATTAACCAAGCTAAAGCAACATTGTTATTGTAAGGGCTAACACAGAGGAAATACTTTTCTGGCACAGTGACATATCGCCTTACTCCCATTGCTCCTCCGACCACTAGCAATTAACCAGTTACTAGCTACTAGCTAGCTTGAACTGCTAATAACGTTGGTTGCAACCTGCCGTGAAATAAAGAAGTTTGAGCTGCTTCTGCTGCTGCTGTATTGCCGTTGAGTTTGTAAAAATTGATGCTATATTATAAATTCATGCATCTCACCAATAAAGTAGAAAGTTGTGGCACCAAGCCAGGAAGTTGGTCAATTTTGAAAATCCACACACGATACCAACTTGATACTCTCTCAACAGCATAAAACCATTGCAACATTGCTAGGAAGCATTTTAAGATTATTCTGAATTTAGCAGCTCAGGGGGTGAAGATGTCCTGAGCTAAAAGATACAACATCCCATCAGTACGCATCCCAGTGAGAGCGGACATTGTAAGTCACTGTTTTATGTTTTGTTTGAAGCGTTAAGCAACAAATGCTACGATTGCTATGGGCTCTATGAAATCAATGTGCCAAGAAAAGACGTTCTGGTAATGCCTAAAATGACCAAAATACTGTAAATATTACATGCTATCATGAATGTACATTACACACATATTTACAGCGCGTACAATACATAAAATGGTGTTGGAGGATTTTGGATGGTTTGTGGAGGACTTTATTGGTGGAACAGATTGTATCCCTATTATCTACATTACTGCTGCCTCTTACAATCCGGTTTTCACTATTTAGAATACACAGAAAAGGGAAATATGTGTTGTCTCACATAAGGATCGTGGATAAGACAAATTCCAAATCAAAAGTACAGTTTCCCTGTAAGCCGATGATTTTATTTACAATTGTTAGCAAGTCCAACTCCCCTAACCTGGCTGCGCTGAACAGGGCTGTTAATAGGCGAGTTTCACTCTGCTCTAATTCTTAATTCTTGGGGTGTTTTGATGAAAGTCATATTGTATGCTTCCTTTAGCACCAAACTGGCACAAAAGCAACTCATTTATAAGGTTATTAACATTTTCTATATCAATTGATATATTTATTATATTTAATTTTGATACCTGTAGGGGAATGCATTTCACTTGCTATGTGTTTTTGCTGCGCGCCACACACAAAGAACCAAATCAGACATGTAGGCAGGCAAGCAGATCCAAGTCCTTAGATGGCGGTGTTTATTATTTCCTTCTGTTAACATTTAGCCTTCAGTTTAACTGTAGGCTGTCTCTGAAAGACTACATGCAGGCAGTGCGGAAGACGATACCAATAAGAACTGTCCAAGGTCCTGAAACAAGTATCTCTTATCCCAGGGGTCGGCAACCCGCGGCTCCGGAGCCGCATGCGGCTCTTTGATCACTCTGATGCGGCTCAGCTGCATACTTGCTGACCCTCCTGATTTTCCCTGGAGACTTCCGGATTTTGGTGCCTCTCGCAGAAACCTCCCGGGATTAATGTTCCCCCATTTTCACCCTAACAATGATAACAAGGGCGTGCCGTGATGGTACAGCCTTTAGTGCCCTCTACAACCTGTATTAACAGAGTGCCAGCCCAGCCTCTTTTTAAATGCATTTTCTGCTTGCACACGGAAGCGACAGCAAGGCATACTTGGTCAACAGCCACACAGGTTACACTGACGGTGTATATATAAAACAACTTTAACACTCTTACTAATAATGCACCACACTTTAAACCAAAACCAAACAAGAATGACAAACACATTTCGGGAGAACATTTGCACCTTAACACAACATAAACACAACAGAACAAATACCCAGAATTCCATGCAGCCCTGACTCTTCCGGGCTACATTATACACTCCTGCTACCACCAAACCCCGCCCCCACCCCAACCCTGCTCCCTCACACATCACACCCCCTCCCCTCCCTCCCTCTATGCGTCGGTTGAGGTGAGTGGGGTTTGGTGGGGGGTGGGGGGGGGGGTGTATATGTAGCCCGGAAGAGTTAGGGCTGCATGGGATTCTGGGTATTTGTTCTGTTGTGTTTATGTTGTGTTACGGTGCAGATGTTCTCCCGAAATGTGTTTGTCATTCGTGTTTGGTGTGGGTTCACAGTGTGGCGCATTATTAGTAAGAGTGTTACATTTTTTTTATACCTCCACCGTCAGTGTAACCTGTGTGGTTGTTGACCAAGTATGCCTTGCTGTCACTTACGTGAGCTGGCAAAAGCCCCATACACCGTGTGGCTGGGCTGGCACGCTGGTTGTAGTGGACGTTAAATGCTGTACCTTCACGGCACGTACGAGAGAACAGTGTGATATTCGTAGTCTCCCGGAAAAATCGGGAGGGTTGACAGGAATGACGCTGTCAAGCACCATTCATATAAAACCCGCGGGCCGCACTAACTTCCTATTTTCATATAAAGGTGTGGACCTCGTGTCTGAGACCCTTGCTTTCTACAAAGCATAAAGCAAAAAAAAAACTTTGTATGCAGTGTTATTTCATGTTAAATTTCAAAAGATTTTTTGTGGCTCCCATTGTTTTCTTTAATTTGTGAAACTGGTCAAAATGGCTCTTTGACTGGTAAAGGTTGCCGGCCCCTGTCTTATCCAAACAAGTCACAACACATTTTCTGAAAGCAACCCATGGGAAAAAAAGTGTGTTCAAGTTTTTTCCCCCTAATATACATTTCATATCCACTACACACACTTTACTTCATGTACGTTTGAGAGCTGAGCCTGTTACACAATATATGCAATGAGAGCAAGCTTCAAAGACCAAGTTCAAAGTTAAGTAGGTCTTACTGCAGCTACACTTCAGGGGCCGTGCTTATTATTTCAACGTTGAATCTGCAAATAATTAACTGAGAAATAAAAGCATTGGTTTTAAAGAAACTCGCCTGCAAACATCTAAAAAGTATTTCTGTTTGTCCCACGCTGCATGAGTGTGAAAGCACACATGATTTAGTAGCGAGGCAGAGAGTTTGTAGCTTTTTTGTTGGATGTTCTTTTAAGCTGCACTGCCTCTGCATGCATGGATCAATTGGTGCCATTTTGGGCAGTACTGGAGAGTGAGTGCTTTATAACATACACACACACACACTCACACACACACACACACACACACACACACACACACGCACACACACACATACACACACACAGAGACTTTACAAACTTATAGTGTTGTCTATTTTAAATGTCTAAATTAAGCAGAGTCTCACCTAATAAGAGATGCATCCTAACAGCTGTTCTGTAGTTAAATATGAGGCTTGCCAAACAATGGTTTTGACATCATCACTGGGCTGTGGAGTAGGCATGGACATAATAATTGATCACAAATATGTGTTGATCATTAGTAATTGGATCTTGCTTGATACATTCAGAATTTTAGGTTCTCGCATTGTTGCGTAAGTTGTGACCCCAAGACGCGAAAGCAGGAGGCAACATGCAGGTAAGAGAAGTATTTAAAGTACACAAAGTACAAAAATAGAGTGTAATAGGGTAGTGCAAACAAAGCACGTAAAGCCAAGTGAGCTATAACAAAATATGACCAAATAAAAGCATGCCAACAACAACAAAAACATGAAAGGTGCCAGATGGAAGAATGTGGCCAGAAATGGTACTGCAATCACGGTCTCCTCCCACTCTCCATGACTGAGGTTGCCAGATACACAGCCGAATGTGAATCCTACTCCAAGGAACTTCAAAATGGCAATCGACGAGTCTTACGCTGTAGATTTCTCTTGTTTATGCTTTTTGCAAGATGGTTTACAAAGTAATTATGCCACATTTTACTGATGTCGATTAGCCAAATGTATTTGTAAAGTTACGCAGCAATATTTACGTCGGGAGTCGGGACAGATTGTTGGCATTACCCTGCTAAAAGGTAGAGTTTAACCGCACGGACCACCATCGAAATAATTATGTATAATAATATATAATATATTACATATCGCATAGGCCTACTTTGATGACAAGCCAAGGCCAACAGTAAAATTACCGCCACATTTAGTTCAGCATAACTCCATGTTGCATCCAACCTCACACACTGCATTCTCTTCCATTTACGCACATCACCATCTTTCAGTGCAGAGAGCGATTCTATGAGCCAACCCACGTTACGCATAAACCACATTACGCATAAATCATATAGCCTACTACCATGTCAATACACAAAGTAGAAAATATTACATGTAAAGCATTATATTGTGCCAAGCAAATACCACCCCATATGTGCTTGATGCACATATAGTACCAGAAACCACAATTAGCCCTGCTAATTTTGGAACGCATTTCCTCAGCATATCAGCATATTGAGAATGAAATAGGCACTGACACTACCCATATCCACATAGGTTTTATCCATCAAAAATATATTTTGCCCTGTCAGTTAGATGAAACATCGACATACAGGCTAACGGGCATATATTTCCCCCGTTAGCCTGTAAGTTGATGTGTCATTGACCGGGCTAGCATGCTAACTAAGCATTATACTAGGAGCTGAGCATCACACTATAAGCATTCATTGCACAAATATACTAGCTTTGTTAGACAAGATCATAGACTATTGGACAATATAGTTTACATACGAAACGTCCATTTCCGCCTTCAATCGTCTCCATCTTTCAAAGGCGTCCCCGATACAAATCTTTGTTGTGTTCCTGGCTTTGTCATGAATAAGTTGAGAATTGTAACGACGCCTTTTAGATTTACTAAGGTCTGACATGTTTAGTAACTTTACCAGTGGCAGTAGATCGACGAATGTGGCGGTGCGTAACTGGCAACCTAGATGTGACACACTCACTGACTTTCTAACTGGTCAAACAGTGGAGGGCGGGACATCGAAAAGAAAAAAAGAAAAATTGTGGGGGCTGTAAATCAAATTTTGAAATGAGCATATCCCGGCTGAACTACCATTATCAGTTATAAAGGTATTCGAAAAAGAAAATTATTTGTTAATGCCTTTTGACTTGGCAGGGCCATTTAATGATGACTTGACATGAAACTGATCGCCAATCAAAAGCAAGTGAGGGAAAAAGTGCTCCTCGGCATGGAAATAAAGTCACTGCAAGGGAACATACATAAAATAGGAAGTGGTGACAAAATAAGAGTGCCTAACAATAACAAAATACCCAACACAGGAAAAACACTACAAAACAAAACCAATGGGTCATGACATGTATTTGTGAATTATGTTTGTCAGGTTTTTACTCCAGTATTTACTTCATAATTCTTTCTACTTTATTAATTTTCCATAAATTAATTATATAATTAATAAATCACAACTTTTAAAATTGTATTTTCAGATATTATTTACATAACAATTATAATTTTTGTTATCTTAATTGTTTTTAACACGTTTGATTCTCTTCTTTTTCATTATTATTGCACAAGGTGTCCAGTTTTCTACTGTGCACTACTACCCTTTCATTATTTGTATGATATTACTTTGTCACAATTTATCATGACGGTTATTATTATTTCTTGTATTTTGTTTCATTTCCTGTACCGTGCTCTTCTTTTAGTTTACACTCTCTGTTTGCCTTCATTTGCCACCAATTATCATGTGGTCTGAGCGCTCGCTTCCTGACCTGTCTTCGATTAGCAATCAGGAAGCCTCTTTAGCCAGCCTCATCAGTTTAACAGGGTTAGATAATTGTTTTTGTTTTTTTTAATCATTATTGGGTTTTCTTTAACTTTTTTGTTTTCCCTAATGAAATATATTTTTTACGTGCACTTCACCTGCTGTCTCTGCATCTGGGGTCCAGACCAACAACAAGAAACACAACGTTAACATGTTTTTCAATACACATCCTTTTTCTTTTTACTTTCAACTCTGCAAAAGCTTTCCCTATTGCTACACCATGTCTGTTCTTTTCTATTGTAATCAGAAATGGTGAGACTTAAACACAGGAAGTAAACAAACTTTAATGCTAAAATAAAAAACAATGAATTACTGTATTTGCCAACATGTCAAACACATGGTTATGGGTAGGGTTAAGTATGAATTGTTCCCCAAAGTAACATGTAACAACACTATGATAGCAAACAAGTGCTAAATAACGGGCACAAACTAAACCATTGTGCGGACTATTAGTGGGTGTGTTGCGAGTGATCTATTAAGATAGCGTGCACATTTGATGACAAGTGCAAAAGTTGTGGAGACTGCCTTATTTAGATGAGGTTTTTTTTATATGTACTACTGTCTGTCACATGGAGACACTCATTGAGTGAATATCCATGGCATCATGCGTCAACTTGTGGTGTGTTGCTATGTTGTGGAACATGCCACGCACAACTATAATCTGTTACACTTTTTCAAGGCTGTTAGAAGCACTCTCGCAGTGCCATCTGCAACGGAAACTTTACTTTTTTGTGCGCTAAAGGTGCGCTTTAATTACTGTAATGGTAAGCTGTGATTATCCAAAGAGGAACAAATGTGAAATGAAAGAAGTGTCTTCATATGTTATTAATATGTCTCCTGTATGAAAAAACAAAAGCCATTAGAAATACATCAGCAGACACCAAAACAAACCAATTCAATTAATGTTGGTGCTTGCTGTCTCCAAATTTGCCTCTTAAATCATCTACCAGTTAAAAAAATTGAATTACTGGATAGACGGAAAATATTTTTACTTCTGACATTGCAAATATGGATTGGGGTTTTTCTCTTGGTCGTCTGTTATTGCAGAGATCGCTTTCTTTGCACAGTCATTGATGCTTAACTGTGCCAGATTGCACATACTTTACAAATGTGCTAAATAGACACAAAAACTGCGGCCGCAGGCAGTTTCACACTTGATAAATCACATTGCGGGTGCTAAATGATCATCACCTCTGTCCACGAACTTAGTAGATCAGCTTTGTGTGTGCTATCAAGTTTGCACGTGTTTTAATACACGCAAACCTTTGGTGGATCAGGCCCGAAAGGCCTGATTTACCAAGATCCAAAGACCTTGCGCTAAACAGCGCATGCAATCCATAAAATAGTGTGTACTATTAGTGGGCGTGTTGCATGCGCTCTACTTAGACTGCATGTGCACTTGAAATGTGGTGCAGACCGTCTTATTTAAATAAGGTTTTAGCGTGTATTATACGGGGCATCACCATATGGAGACACTCTCATTTACTGCACACTCATGTTTTCATGCTTCTACCTTTGCTATGTTTTCAAACCACTAGTGGTAGGCAAGCTCCAACTCATGGTACGCCAATTATTAAGTGATTAGTGTTGATTTTTTTCTGTATTCAAACACAATGTTGCTGTTCAAACTGTTTGTAATGTTACAGTGGCCAAAAATATTAAATATACTTATATAATATATAATAAAACCTATTACTTGTTTTTAATGAATAATTTAGCCTACTACGCTACTGTATTTAAATGTTGGTCACTTAGAGAGCCAAGTGTTTTCTGAGGTGGTACTTGGTGAAAAATGTTTGAGACCCACTGCCTTAAGTCATCTAGCAGCTATGAAATTATAAAAGCATCTTGCTGAATAGACAATGTGTCTAATATTTTTTATATTTCTGACCGTCCAAATATGTTGAAACGTACACGTAGGACAAAGGATTATCTGTCTATTGTGTGTCTTTCCTCTCTCTTTGCGTCCTATTCAAACGTGCTAAACAAAATGCAAAATAGTGCTCCCAAAACGTTGAGTGTTGATAAAAAACATTGCACGTGCTGTATAATATATTTGCATTTTCTCCTCCCAGTATTGTGGGTTTTTTGATGATCAGCATATAGACAAAGATGCAAAATGTGTGTGTGACAATCATTAAAAAGGAGAAAATGGATTGCATGCCTTATTCTGCTCACTTAACAGACACAATCTACTTTGCAGGCGTTTAGTGTGCAAAGTGGTGTGAAGTTTGCTATGTTGGTGTCAGTGCGCTATTAAGTTTGCTCGTGTTTTAGTACATGCAAACCTTTAGTAAATCAGGCTCTAAGTTTACAATTGAAATGTTATCAATCAGTTTTGAAGCAACTGAGGTTTGCTGTCTAAAGAACAACATGACCATCTACTTACTGTATCGGTAGGTTGAGCTACAACCACACAGACCTGCACTATAGGCAACATCTTTTTTGCCGATCGTGCCAACATAAGACTGGACAATCACAGACATTCTCCAATCTCATTTAGATGATTTAAACAACAATTGATTAGTCAGTTGTATGGATATGGCCTTGAGCAAACCTTCCAATGTGAATGGATGGTAGAAAGCGACCCACTCTCTCATGTATCACCAACAATGGATGGTTATAATTGATGAAAACCGAAGGTCAAATTTTGTTTATGCATGCACATGATCATACAAATTCTAATTGAAAAGACTCTCAAAAGAAGCACAAAGGAGCATCATGTATCGTGTGCAGTAAAAAAAAGCCCGGTTGTATAATGAGAGAGGTTGAATTCAATAGAAATCCAGTGTATAACCTTGCAGATTTGTATGTGAAAGTAGCTTTCACATCTGCATCTCTTTGTTTTCGGGGTCATTTAAATACCTTGAAAAGTACCATTCAGTCTCTACCTGGCAGCGCTGTGACACTTTTGTTTTCCTTGTTTTCCTCTGCCATGTCTTTGTGCTACAAACCAGTCCTCGAGGAGGGAAGAAAGCCACACTTAAAGCAGAAGGGCACTACTGATGAATCTCTGCGTCAGTATCCGTTATTAGACGCTGAAAAAGCTGTGCAAACAAGCTAGGGGTAAAGGTCAGAATAATATATATATATATGTGTGTAATATATAATAATATGTGTCCATCTTCAAGTGAAGATGCAGTAGAGTGCGTATAGAGCAGAACAGCCGCTTTGAGCCATTTCCACATTCTCTACTACTCTCTTAATGAGCCTGACTGCTGAGTGTAGCTCTTTAGCAGTCTGCAATTAATCAGACGTTTCCTTGAAAAGACCAACAACAAATGTTAAGTATCCACTATCCCCGCCTTTTTCTCTGTTGGAGGGTGCCGTTACTTTTCTTAGATCATTGCACTTTATGGCACTTTGTATTGTGGACTTTGACATAAAGCAGAGCCTCATCTCAACAGAGGGGAGTTTTCACAGTGTGGTCTCATTATGTTGGGTGCCAATTAGGTGTGTAACGTTGCTCGATAGTATTGTTATATTTTGATGTATACATATCCATAGATCGATTCATATTCCTAAAAGTGATCACAAATGCAATAGATAGTAAAAAATGTGCTGCTGCAGTTTTTATGGGTTTAACTAAAGCATTTGACACAGTTAATCATAACATCTTAATAAACAAATTAGAATGGTATGACATCAGAGGGTTGGTCTTGAACTGCATAAGAAGCTACTTAACCAACAGGAAGCAATACGTGAAAATAGACGAACTGACTTCCACCGAGCTAAAAAATATCATGTGGCGTACCTCAGGGATCAATACTCGGACCAAAGTGACATTTGTAAAGTTACAAAGGTTGAAAAAGTTAGTATTATTTGCAGATGATACAACAGCATTTTGTTCAGGAGAGAACACACAGAAGATAATACAAATAACTGAAGAAATGAACAAATTAAAAAGATGGTTTGACAAAAACAGACTATCTTTGAATCTCAGTAAAACTAAAATAATGCTATTTGGTAACAGTAGATGAGAAAGTCAAACACAAATACAGATAGACGGAGTAAATATTGAAAGGGTAAAAGAAAACACATTTTTGGGTGTATATTGATCTGTGCTTGGCAAGTTTGCCTTCTGGAAGATAGGTATCCATCCAGGATCGTTTGTATCCATCCCAACATTGATGAAGCGTCAGGAACTGTTTGTTTGGATTAAGTTTTTATATACATGATGTAAGTAAATATGTAATGTAGTAACAGGCACATTTATAATAATATTTAATATTTACGTAGTTTAATCATTTTAAGCATACGCTTAATTTCATGTTTTTTTTTGTTTTTTTTAACTACATCAATGATTTCTGCTTACTGCAGACTTTGTGAGAGCCAACAAACATAATACAACATCATTTACTGTGCAAGGTCTGCTGTCATTAGGATGCCAACTGCTTCGATTTAGATAAAGAATGACTCCTAATCCTCACAGAGAAACGGTGGTGTGACCAAGCGTCTTTTCGTATCGTTCTGGCCGCTTTCGGGCCCTAAATGGCTGTCAAATTGTCTCAACTTGTTGGATTATATCCTTAGCCTTCTACTGTCCAGGTGAGCTACATTATTTATGATTTACAATAAACTTACAGGGAGCAAAGAAGCGAGGAAGCAGCAGATCACCCTGTGATGTAAACATAGGCACACAAGAAAGGGATTAGGGCGCCGCTAAAAATAGTTTGTCTGTGTTAGCGCTTATAATAGCAATATCACTAATACTTGGTTAATATTCAAGTCCTGAAATGTAAATGGAGTATTGTTGGCGCTTTCTGAATGGTTATTTATTGGATTTTATGGACAGAATAGTGGAGCTCCCATTGGCTTTGCTGCTGTAAGCAGACTTTTATTTAAGTTTATTTAATACTTTGAATGCATTTTTTTTTAAATCCATCCGTCGTCATGGGTTTCATAATGATTGTGAACGATAGGCAAAATTCCCAAAAAAGTGCAGTTGCCCTTTAAATATCCAATCATACCAATATGCAGTACACTTTGCTTAATAAACATTTTACTGTTAATTTTATCCTGCATTGTTACATTTTATTTTCTGGAGAAGCAAGTAGCAGTCCAGTTCAACACCACTGTAAACGACAACCCGAAATAATAAAATAATATTTTTTCATGAATACTGTATCTTTTAAAAGTGTACATAATCTTGGTGAAGGCAATAATGTTTCATCTAGAATGTAATGTTTATTACTATTAAAATACATTCTTTAGGATGATTAGTAGCATTCATGTCCGTCACACTTTACGATGACAGAGTACATCAAAAGCCGTTAAACATGTCAGCAGGTTTCTAAAATGTGCCATTGTGTTCCTCCTGCAGGTTTTGCCATCCTGCAGGCCATCATGGAGTCGGCGGTGGCCAACAACTGGCAGGTGACGGCTCGCTCTGTGGGGAACATTGTGGACCCCACAGAGTACAAACGCATCATCGAGGAGATGGACCGCCGGCAGGAGAAACGCTTCCTCGTCGACTGTGAGGTGGACCGGATCAACTCCATACTGGGGCAGGTATAGTAGAGACATTTTTAACTGTTTTTGTACTCTGAAGGCATGATGATTGATTGACTGATTTCACATCTTGTTGTCATTTGGAAAATGGTGTTAAAACAAGAATATATTTTTACATTCACTCAGCCTTGTTGTTATTGCTTGCTGCTTGTTAGAGGTCACCTGTGCTTTAGGCAGGAGGAGGAATTAAACAGCCTCCTCCTGTTTGTTTCCTTGGCAAGCTGCAGTTTTCCCACATGAGTCACAATGACTGTTTGCTTGCTGCAAGTGCACTTTGGAGAATATCTATGCAATATATTGTAATTGGGAATTGTACTTTTCAAACAGTGCATATTTTGTGGTATTTTGGATAACGTATGCAGATGTGGCCACTTTGTCTTTAGTAAAAAATCTTAATCAGTATTTCTTCATAACATTTTCATTTTCTACTTTTAAATGGGCTGCTTTTGAATGTTATATGTTATGTAAATAAGTATAATTTACTGTATTCATATATTTTATGTTATGTTTCATATTTTGTATATTTATTAGTTTTTTAAACATTTAAATACATTTCTATACCATATTTATATTCATATTGATGTGGTTAAAATACAAACAGTCCAATCATATAGCTGCACATAACATAATACAACAACATTTACATTACAAATAAAATAATACAGATAATAATAAAGTATAAATATATAAAACTGATATTGGAATATTACTCTATTACGCTAACGCACACTTAAACAAATGTAATTTTAAAATATTAATTGTGTTATTATTTTTATGGATCACGGTTGAAAACAAAGTGCTGTACATAAGAGATGAATACAATTACGGCTGTTAAAATGAACGTTTAAATGCTGATTAAATTCATTATTATTGTTAATCTGATTAAAAAATTAATGCAATTAACCCATCCGCAACGTACAATGACTCAAAATCCCTTAAAAATGTCTCTGGCAATGCATTATGGGCAAGTAGTGTGACCGTCAAGCATGTTCAAATGAGCAGTTGATCCGTTGGTGACAGGCTGCAGAAGCAAACACGTCAATATGGGAGATGCTCAACAGCATGTTAACGCTATACATGGGCAATGTGAGTACAAAACAAACAATAATAATCTGGATTTACAAATTAATATTTAACTGTGATTAATCCACAGCAACCTCTTGATTAATCTTTTTTTTTTAATAAGCCTTTGACAGCACCAGCTGAAACATTTTGTAATTGTTGTGATTTGCTTTATAAAATGTAGCCATTTATACATATTTGTGTCTAATTTTGACATTGAGCATACAAAACAAGCTATAGTCAACTTCCAGTGGCGGGCCGTGCGTTTCCCAGCTAGGCCTTCAGTGATGTACGACTCCAATGATTGCCTCTCAAAATACCATCATTTATGTCACCACATGACCATTGCTGAAGAAATACTACACAGAAACACATCTACTGGGGATTGAACCACATTAACAGTGTACAAAACGGGTTATTTTCTGGCGCATTTAAAAATCAATAACCCCGCATCAGCAATTAAAACATATCTTATGTGGTACTGTCAAAATTAAAATTGCAAAAAGCATGTTAAATATTAAAAAATAAAGAAATAAAATATATGGACTCACAATTTGTGGGACCCATTCGAGCTTCCGGGGTTGGCCGACATCGTCTCACAAGATGTAGTTTCTCTTTAAATATCCTTCTTGAAAATTTGCCTCGCAAATATATGTGTTGTCTTGTCTAATCATAAAAGATGCAGACGAGGCGTGTTGGCTGAGTTCTTAAAGTTTACTCCACAGCGTTCTCATCAATAACATGGTTACATTCAAAAACCTAAACGGGGCTACTGCGCGTGCTCTTCGCTACTGTGGCATGCTGGGTAATGGAGTTCTTATATTACCTAGCTCATAACATCACAATATATATCTGCCTTAAGCCAGCTAGAAGGCCATACTGACAACAACTCCTGATCTGATTGGCTATCGCAACTGTCTGTCAAATGTATGTCCCCGTTCACTTAAAGTGCATAGACGCCTGCATTGTTGATTCTGAAGGCCTCTGGCAGATTTGGTACAGCATGGCAACATAAGCTAGCTTCAATTCTGATTGGATAAAAACTCTATAACCTAAAAACAGCGCTGGAAGGAGCATAATATGACATGAAGAGAATATGAATAATTTGAGATATTTAGGGAAAGTCAATGGAAAAAATAAGTGTATCTTTAATTATGATCATGATTTCTGATTATGTTAGGCCAGCAGAGAAGGCCTTGCTGGCCCTGACGGCACACCACTGGTCACTTCCTGGTTTAATTAACTCAGCACTAGAATGTTTCAAAGTGATGTTCGTACGGGAGATTATATGAAAAATAAAGCATTAAGTTCTGTCCAAATAAAGCATCACTGTGCCTCTGCAACCTCCCCCGCCGTGACGCAGTCCAAAACAATGGCCAATCTTACGAAACAATGACGTGACTCTATGAAAAGACTACATTTTGCCATGAAGAGGATTTATTTTTCCATCATTTTCATCTAAATCGTAAGGGATTTTCAGTCATAGCCCTTTTTGTCTTTGTCACCATACACATGTGAAACCATGACAGCATATGACTAGATCTGACCAATCTAAGTCTATGAGCATGAACTGATGAAGCCGACTCGGATGAGAGGCGAAACGTCTTCCAAGACAAACCAAACAGTCCAGTTGCGATCGATTGAATGCCCTGACATGACAGCATATTGTCCACAGATTTTTGGGGGGGCGAAATCAACTCAGATTTAAAACAAAATGAATAAATAATGTGGTCAGAGAACAGTCTTAAATCAGCATAATTGTTTGATATACTGGCACATACAAATGATGTACTGAGGTACTGCCTCCAAGTCAGGTTAATTATAGTAAGATGACAATGTTTTGTACAGATTAGAAAGCTGTTTGGTTGAATAAGAGAGTCATTATGCTTTGAGTTAGTAACGATTTGAACACCAAGATCACAAACCTTGTTCTAGAGCCGACAGTATCAGCATTTAAATAAGTTTAGCAATAGCAAATCATAGCACACTGAAATGGGTATAAACTCTTTGTGTATTTAAAGGGGTCATATAATGAATTTGTTATAGATTTTATTTTACGGACCGTCTTCAAGCCCTGACTGTCTCTTCAGAATGCGCCGTTTTGTGGGTGGTCTTATTTACGTGCCAAAGTCGTCCTCCAGGCCGAGCCCCCTTCGACTGTGTTTCCACCCTTTCAACCATGTTCTAGTTTTTAGCGCTTCTATATTGAGTCTAGTGACGGATATAAGTTAGAACTACTTTATATTACAAATAGCAACTGTGGATGATTTTAGCATGCACGTGTACGTACAAGCCGGCCTGCCCCACAACAACAGGATAGAGAAAAAGAAGGAGCATATTGAATGGTGCAAGCATAAACATGTGTAGTTCCATAACTCTTAAGGCCCAAGCTGTTTGTTTACATGCTTGTTTTATTTCTCTTTGCTATTTGGGCTTATTGGACCCTAATTAGAATAAAAACTATGAATCATCTTTTGATATGATGTAGTCCATAAGTACACAAACGTGTACCGGTACTTCATGTGTAGTGACATGTTAATTTTTATTTTTACACTTTTTTTTCCAAATTCCATTGTATGTTATACTCTTCTGACACCACCAGATAGCAGTATAAGTGTCCACATAAGCGGCCATAAGACCCCAATTCAGTAGTGTACACAATTTTGGAAATAAGAGCTAAAAGGTGCTGTCCACGCACGTGGCCACTAAGGCCTTTAGAGTTAATGTAAGTTATTAAGTATGTCTGAATCAAATACAACCATTACCATCGATTAACCAGTACCATCTACTTTATTAATTTAAGGCGTCTGAAGCATTTTGGCAATTCATCATTAAAAAAAAATTGCGGTTGATTTTCCCAAAAGTTTCACACAAACACACACATATATTAGAATGCTGTACCTTCCCTGATAGAGGTCATTTTCCCATCAGAGAACTGGTGATAGGTCCTTCTTACAATAACAATTGAACAGTGGTTCTAATGGGTATTATATGACAGCCAAGTGTAGAAAGGCACAACATGCCTTCAACTCTGGAGAACAAATCCTTATGTGAGCTGTGACATCAACACTTGCTTTAATGTAATATCAGCTCCAAATGTAAGTAGGACACACTGTCCCATAACAGCAACAACAATGAGCCTACTATAAATAGCCTAGCCTCCTAGCCAGTGGGAAGATCTCTCGCAAAGGCTGGAGTGAGCAAACACAACCGAGATCACGCAGGCATCAGAAGGCGACCATTAGGCACGTAATTTATTTATTTTTAAACGCTCTTTAGTCCTCATTAGATCGGCATTTACACCTGCATTCATTGATGCAGTTGCAGCTAACTCTGTGCTTCTCAACACCATCACCCCTTGATGACAAGCGGCCACCCACATTTTCCAACTCCAATTTCTCAATTATTTTATATTTGTTGAAAAAACTGTTTGAATTTAAGGTAGTACAAAACAAGTTTAACGAACAATACAGGAACAATACGCTTTTATCCATCAAAAGTGACTATTATTTAAATAATAGGTGTCTCTATTTTTCTCTATTCTGCTTCAATCCCAGACGGATAACAGTTTCTCAATAAAGTCACTGCAAAACTAAACATAAAATAATATAGCATTTTTGGTCAAGCAATTAAAGTCATCCATTGGCACTTTACTCTATTGCAGTTTTTCTACATATTCTATTTTTTTTTTAAATCATACTACGACTCCTCAAAGTTCAGTTCAGTTTCAGTTTATTTCGAACATGCATACGTTCCAATGTAATGCATCACATATTTCCAGTTGTTTCATTACAGCACGCCTGAAAAGGAGTAGGAAGAAGCTGAGCTTATTTAATCCTGCCCCTTTTCATACCATAGCAATTTTATACCATTTCCTTGTTCTCTGTAACAGAACAGTGAATAAATAAATAATAAATAAATTATATACCATAGTAAGTAAACAAATATTAAATACATAAATAACTTTTATCTCAAAAGAAAAAAAAAAGGGTTCAAGATGTTCATCATAATTATTGTTCTGTGTACTTTGTGAACACTTGTTGTTTGAACAGTCTCTTAAACTGATCATAATGGTGATTTGTTTGATTTCTTTGCTTACACCATTCCATAATTTAATTCCACATACTGATATGCTAAAGGTTTTAATTGTTGTATGAGCATACACATATTTTAAATGAGATTTTCCTCGAAGGTTATATTGCTCCTTTTTTGTTGAGAATAATTCTTGGGTAGCAGGTTATTGTTTGCTTTGTACATAATTTTAGCTGTTTGCAAATACAAAATCAATGAATTCAATATTTGTGATTCAATAAAAAAAAAAGGGTTTGTATGTCCTCTGTATCAAACATTATGTACTATTCAAATTTTTTGTAACACAGTTACACAGTTTTTTGGTCCAGAACATATTTTTCTTTATTCATTATTGACGTGTTTCTTACTGCCTTATGTTTTATATTTTTTGACATGAGGTTTCCAATTAATTTTATCATCTATTATTACACCCAAACATGTTTTCTTTTACGCTTTCAATATCTACTCTGTCTATCTGTATTTGTTTGAGGTTCCCTTCTACTGTTACCAAAGAGCATTATTTTAGTTTTACTGAGATTCAAAGTCTGTTTTTGTCAAACCATCTTTTTAATTTGTTCATTTCTTCTGTTATTACAAAACCTAAAACCAGTGAAGTTGGCACGTTGTGTAATTTGTAAATAAAAACAGAATACAATGATTTGCAACTCCTTTTCAACTTATATTCAATTGAATAGACTGCAAAGACAAGATATTTAATGAGCCATATATTGATTACAAGTAGTGCTGTTGCAGTCTTTTCCTTGTAAAATGTTAGTGTTTGTTCCAACCAAGCACCGCCATGTTGCGTTGTGACGTCACTACGCACATTGCATGATGTCATCACCACCCGGAAGAATCGTTAAAAAAATCAATTGACAAAATGGCAAGCGATTCCAAGGAATTGATACACTGAGAACCGGTTTTAAACAAGAACTGGTTTTCGTTTTCCATCCCTAGGCATCCATGTTTATTACTTCATAAAACTACTGTAGTTGTTTGTAGTACGTTCTAATTTACTGTCTTTCATACAACATTAGTGATGGTCTTTGGAGACACGAGATGGATGAATAGCATTTTAATCCATTTCAATGGGAGACGTTGATTCAACATGCGAGTAGTTTGAGTTACGAGGTCCACCTCGGAAGCAAATAAACTGAGATGCACAGTGTTGGGCAGCAGCACGCTACAAGTAGTGACGCTACGTAGCTTAACTACATTTCCAATTAGCGTGGCGGTAGCGTCGCTCCGTTTTGAACCAGTAGCGATTCCTGTAGCGCTGCTATTTTTAGACCCACGTAACAAGGTAGCGTCCTTCAAACGCTACATGCTACAAAGAAAGCAAATGGACTGCAAATCCAGGGAGAAAACAAAAAATACGGAGAAAATATAATGACCTGGATGATTGGGAACATCCATAGATACGGAAAAAATCCATTACGATTGGTTAGGTTATGTTTGATGAGTCAGGATTAGCTAAGGTGAGGGCAAAACATTAGCCAATCGTGACTCATCATACGTCACACGTGAGGCAGTTTTTACTGTAGCAAATATGGCTGTCAGTCTCGGCATATCTGTGCAATTTCAAGTATTTTGTGCAATAAAAGTCAACATTTTCTCAACAGAACTATTGTTCAGTTCAGTTTATTTCGAACATGCATACAATACAATTACAATGTCATGCGTCACATAATTCCAGTTGTTTCATTACAGCATGTCTGAATAGCAGTAGGAAGAAGCAGATCTTATTTAATCCTCCCCCTTTTCATATTATAGCAATTTATCCCGTTCCTTTGTTGTCTGTTTGCGCATTAAGGATTAAGAAGGAAGAGGGCAACCATTTTGGCCTTTTACAAAGAGCGTGGAGCATTGACGTGAGGTCCTAAAATATATACTTTTCACTTGTTTCCTGCTCGTGTGGTCAACCCATGCTGTTTAGTTACACACTGCTTTAAAAGTTACATAGGATTCCAGTCCTGACATAAAAATGTTCAATTTTATTGATTTCCGTTCACGTGAAGATGGATATTTTTGCAAATGTTTGTGTTGTGAGACAAATATTTTCCACTTTTCCTTTTGCCAGATTAAAACAATAACTGATCCTGTGCTGAAAATTCTCAATTCCAATACAGAGTATAAATGTTGGTGTTTATTTAATATTATTACTGTATTATTGGTTCATTTACTTTCATTTCCGGTGTTTTTTCCTTATTTTGTACATGGTACAACTTTGCAAATGAAAAAACATTTTAAAATGTTAAAAACCCAGACAGAGGACATGTTTAGTTTGTGTTTAATATAATAAGGAATCAAACTGAGCATTTTTTATATGTCTATTAGTTTGGTGGCAAGTTGTACATTAAGTTGAGATGTATATTTATACGGAGAGTAGGAAGGAGATTCACATAGCCCTATTCTTTGTGGTTTACCTGACACATGAAACGTGACAGATTTGGGAGTTGCACTATCCACTCCAACCACAAGACGACAGTAGAATATTGAATATCTTAAAATGTGTTTTGTGGCAATTTCAAATTTGACCACAGCGTGAGTTGCTATGCAGAGTGGCACTTTTCATCATTTTCAGCAAACTGCATTGCAAAATCATTAACCCCCCATCTTCATTTCATATGAGATCTATTCAGGAATGGGGCCATATGAATCCCTTCCCTACTGTATGTAGTATTGATGTAGCAAGCTACTTTTGACCTGTAGCTTGTAGTGTAGTTTGCTACAATTCTCTGGGAATAGCTTCGCCTGTAACTTAGCTACATGTATTCGAGAGTAACTTGTAGCTTACCTTACTACATTTTCCAAGAAGCTGTGGTAACAAACTTTGTTAGTCTTTCTGTATGACAGCAGGTTTCAGATAGAACTACCAGGATAGTAATACATGACTAACCACTGCATAAAATATCCTCTTCAGAATAAAGGCGCCAGATTATTTTTGTAATTTTTTTTGCCCAATTAAAAACACAAACTTTTATGAGAAGAACATTTTTCTGACCACCATTTCAAAGTACCCCCCAACCCCCACATACCCCTCTGGCAACACCTTTAAGGCCTTTCATCAATAACAGAAGCACAGTGATTTTCAAATAGTTGGCAGAAGGCCAGTTACCTGCAGCCTTTTCTGCACACTGCACAGTCAAAGAGAGACAGTGGAAAGGGCCAGGAGCTTTTTGGGAAATGTGCCACGTTGTGTAAGTTTGGCCTGTCTAGAGTTGTGGAGGAAAATATGAGACCCAGAGATGCTAATCTAGTGAGGGAAGAAGCATCCTGAAGTTGTGAATGGAATGGATGAGAATTAGAGATATTATCGGCCGATAAATGCGTTAAAATGTAATATCGGAAATTATCGGTATCGTTTTTTTTATTATCGGTATCGTTTTTTTAATTTTTTTATTTTATTTTATTAAATCAACATAAAAACACAAGATACACTTACAATTAGTGCACCAACCCAAAAAACCTTCCTCCCCCATTTACACTTATTCACACTCATTCGCACAAAAGGGTTGTTTCTTTCTGTTATTAATATTCTGGTTCCTACATTATATATCAATATATATCAATACAGTCTGCAAGGGATGCAATCCTTAAGCACACATGATTGTGCGTGCTACTCGTCCACTAATAGTACTAATCTTTAACAGATAATTTGACTAATTTTCATTAATTCGTAGTTTCAATGTAACTGTTTTTATATTGTTTTACTTTCTTTTTTATTCAAGAAAATGTTTTTAATTTATTTATCTTATTTTATTTTATTAATTTTAAGTACCTTATCTTCACCATACCTGGTTATCCAAATTAGGCATAATAATGTGTTAATTCCACGACTGTATATATCGGTTGATATCGGTATCGGTTGATATCAGTATCGGTAATTAAAGAGTTGGACAATATCGGAATATCGGAATATCCTGCAATGGCGCCCCATAATACACCTGCTGTGAACCTGTTTTTATGTTTTTATTTATTCTATTTTATTTATTTATTTTTTATCGTGTTCTGTTTGTGTTGTGTTGTGTTTGCTCGGTACTCGTATTATCTTTTAACCTGCCCATTGTACAGCACTTTGGCTAACCCTGTGGTAAATTTTAAATGTGCTTTATAAATAAAGTTGATTTGATTTGATTATCGGATATCGGCAAAAAGCCATTATCGGACATCCCTAATGAGAATCATATCACCCGCTCTGTTGCGTGGCTCTAATGCACCTGAATTTATGACTTTTACCAATCTATTCTGAAAAAATATGCCTCTGAAGGGCATGCATGTTGTTACGCCATACCTCGTGATGTGTTCCAGACTGTTGGGAAGAAGGGAATATCCCATTTAGAGCTTTAGAGGTCCAACTTTGAGATGTTCCAGTTGGAGATAAACAAAAATCCTGGCTCATGAACTCAATAAAATGTTGTTTAAAATGATGTGTTTTTCTGTGTTCACACTAGTGGATTGTTATTGCGGTTAAAAAAAAATACTTAAATGCACACTTTTGTGCAGTTAACTTCACGCTGGTTTTTGTCATGCGCAGTAAAAGAGACATATGCATAAAGTAAGGACTTGATTGGGCAGCTTTCGTGACATAACTCAGTAGTACCTCCGTTTTTGTTATTAATCCGTTCTAAAGCATCCGTGGAAAACTGATTTGTAGGAAAACTAAAACAATTGTTCATTTAAGAAAATATGTAAATATAATTCATCCTTTACACACACCAAAATTTTCTCATACAGTTCTGTAATCAATTACGGTTTCACAAACAGAAAACATGAAATGTTGAGAAAATGATATGTGGAAGGTACAGCCATCATGGATGTCCCTTGTTACACATTTATCATTCTTCAGTAAAGTTAGGAATAAAGTTTTAACTTGCATTTTTTTGGTTTAAAGTTAAGAATGCTACTAAAATATTGCCTGCCAGTTAATAATAATTTCATGTTGCACCCCAAAACAAATCATTTGTATTTCCAATATATTCTATTGAAAAATAAGTTGGACATTTTAAAATACTTGCAGGTCGACCAGCATCCCCTAATAGATAATGATCCACCTTAGAGGTTCCATCGTTGCACTTTACCACACAAACATCAACACATGTAACCAACGTGAGGGAAATACATTACAATTGAATAGAATATAATACCATAAAACGTGTCATTGTTTGTAGTTCTTTTTTTAACCATATACAAAATTATAATATGAAGGAACACCAAATTTACATCTGTAGAAACTACAGAGGCTGATATTCTCAATAGTTACAGCGGTGTGAGGTATGGCAATCGATTCACTATTATATAACATTGTGAAGGACAAACAATAAATGCTCCAGAGATGTTCTGCTATGCTTGCAGCCTTGTTAAAAGTTATTACCTAAAATGTAAACAAGCAGAAAAGCATAAGAATATGAAGTGATGACTAATGTGTATGTCAAACAGCAGTTTCAACCCCCAGGCTATACTAAATGATTCATATCAGAGAGCGTATAAATAACAAGTGGAGAATGGAGAGTGCACAGATAGGTAAGAGCTTTATTTTTAGCTGTCGCTTGAATGTTTGTATTATCTGATAATTGTGATCGCCAGGCTTAGCTACGGTAGTTAGTTACCGTATTTTACGGGATGTAGAGCGCACCAGTATTCAAGCCGCACCCATCAAATTTAAGAATAAATAAATGTGTTTGCATATATTAGCTGCACCCGACTATAAGCCGCACATATCGGTGCAAAATAGTTTGTAAATGTTTTACATGCCTAATTTGATTCCAAACGATGCCTGTCACACGGCAGTTAAACGGTATATCAAACAAAACAGAAGTCATCGTCATGGACCCACTAGCTGCGTAAGCTAGTTCTCAATAACTCGACAGTAACATTTTGGTGAATTTACAATACTGAAATACCACAAAAAAAATGCCATTGTAAGATAATAAAACTGACATAGATATTTGTAAACATGTTAGCATATTTGCAAATGCTAACGATGCTAGCTTAATTACAGTACGATAGCACGTACAAACATGCACGAAAACACTAGTACAGATTTGCAAATCCTTTTCAACTTATATTTAATTTAATTGACTGCAAAGACAAGATATTTAATGTTCGAACTGAGAAACTTGTTGTTGTTTTTTGCAAATAATCATTAACTTAGAATTTAATGGCAGCAACACATTGCAAAAAAGTTGGCAAAGGGGCATTTTTTCCACTGTTACATGGCCTTTCCTTTTAACAACACTCAGTAAACATTTGGGAACTGAGGAGACCAATTTTTTAAGCTTTTCTGGTGGAATTCTTTACCATTCTTGCTTGATGTACAGCAACAAACAGTCCGGGGTCTCCATTGTCGTATTTTAGGCTTCAAATTGTGCCACACATTTTCAATGGGGGACAGGTCTGGACTACAGGCAGGCCAGTCTAGTACCTGCACTCTTTTACTATGAAGCCACGCTGTTGTAACACGTTGGTGGCATTGTCTTGCGAAAATAAGCAGGGGCGTCCATGATAACGTTGCTTGGATGGCAACATATGTTGCTCCAAAACCTGTATGTACCTTTCACCATTAATGGTGCCTTCACAGATGTGTAAGTTACCCATGCCTTGGGCGCTAATACACCCCCATACCATCACAGATGCTCGCTTTTGAACTTTGCACCCATAGCAGTCCAGATGGTTCTTTTCCTCTTTGGTCCGAAGGACACGACGTCCACAGTTTCCAAAAACAATTTGAAATGTGGACTCGTCAGACCACAGAACACTTTTACACTTTGCATCAGTTCATCTTAGATGAGCTCGGGCCCAGCGAAGCAAGCTGCGTTTCTGGGTGTTGTTGATAAATGGCTTTGGTTTTGCATAGTAGACATTTAACATGCACTTAGAGATGTAGCGACGAACTGTAGTTACTGACAGTGGTTTTCTGAAGTGTTCCTGAGCCCATGTGGTGATATCCTTTACACACTGATGTCGGTTTTATATGCAGTACAGCCTGAGGGATCGAAGGTCACGGGCATTCAAAGTGGGTTTTCAGCCTTGCTGCTTACGTGCAGTGATTTCTCCATATTCTCTGAACCTTTTGATGATATTACGGACCGTAGATGGTGAAATCCCTAAATTCCTTGCAATAGCTGGTTGAGAAATATTGTTCTTAAACTGATCGACAATTTGCTCACGCATTTGTTCACAAAGTGGTGACCCTCGCACCATCCTTGTTTGTGAATGACTGAGCATTTCATGGAAGCTGCTTTTATACCCAATCATGGCACCCACCTGTTCCCAATTAGCCTGTTCACCTGTGGAATGTTCCTAATAAGTGTTTGATGAGCATTCCTCAACTTTCTCAGTCTTTTTTGCCACTTATGCCAGCTTTTTTGAAACATGTTGCAGGCATCAAATTCCAAACGAGCTAATATTTGCAAAAAATAATAACGTTTTCCAGTTCAAACGTTTTAGATTTGCAAATCATTGTATTCTGTTTGTATTTACGATTTACACAACGTGCCAACTTCACTGGTTTTGGGTTTTGTATTTGGGTCAGTGTTTGATATAATCTCTCGTCATTCATCCATTGATGCAGTTTTTGGCAGTCCAACTCAAACTCGACAATTTTTGCTTGTAGCAGAACAATAATTAGTTTACGGTTGAATTGGGATATTCATCAACCGTTGGAGTTGTGAAGAAAGCAGACGACAGCGTATCGGTGTTACAAAGAGAATTTTCCATCAGTGGGGAAGGGAGGCAAATCCTCTTGAAGGCACACGGGCACACATCCAGCTCGGCACTACACTCAGGCTTCTGTCTGCGTAATTAGACTTGATTCCATTGGGAATATTCACAGTGCAGCCTAATATCAAATAGCACAAAAAAGCCTGAAACTCATCGGAGACATAATTAGGTAGACCTGAGAAAGTCTGACTTTGCACAGGTATTCATTCTCAGTTTTGACTGACATTGCCAGGTCATTTATGCGTTGAACAAAATTGTGGCGATCTGGAGCCATGCAGGAAACGGTCAGAGGCACTTCAGCTTTGATTAAGTGGCACCTCTTCATTTATGCAAGCAATAGCCAACGCTGAGCTCCAAAACGAGGAACATGCTTAAGAGAGGGACTAAATACAAAAAAACTACTTTTCTTACCCATATGTATCTGCTATTGTGTATTTATTTATTTATAAAACAATCTTGCCTTTCTTCGCACTTCCTCTTAGGGTTGTACGGTATACCGGTATTAGTATAGTACCGCAATACTAATGAATCATTTTTGGTACGACACCGTCTCTGAAACGTACCGGTCCCGCACCCCCCCGCGCCCGCGTCGAAGTCACGTCGTGACATTCCTGGTTTACGAGCAGAAGAACATGTTCGGTGGCGCACAATCACAGAGTACTTACAAACAGAAACATTGTGTAGACAAAAAAGGCAGAACGGACGCATTTTGGCTTAAAAACTAAAGATAAAGGTGAAGTTATAACACTGCAACACCCTCAGGAAGAGGTACTTTAAGACATGGCTAGCTAGCTAGCGGCTAACATCCATCCGCCGTCAAAAGTGTTTTAGCTACTTCTAAATCACTAATCCTCGCCTCCATGGCGAGGAATAAAGTGAGTTTCTTACAAGTATCATCCCTGCAGGACGAGGAATATCTAAACATGTTTCACTACACACCGTAGTTCACCGGCGTCACAATGTAAACAAACACCATTGCTGGATCTACACCTGACATCCACTGTAATGATACCAAGTACAGGCACATATCTAGTTGATACTACTATGATTACGTCGATATTTTTTGGCATCACAACATCTTCTTTAGTTTAAAAAAAAAGGTATATTATGTTTATAAACTCAGGAAATACAAACCCTGTTTCCATATGAGTTGGGAAATTGTGTTAGATGTAAATATAAACGGAATACAATGATTTGCAAATCCTTTTCAACCCATATTCAATTGAATATGCTAAAAAAATAAGCGGTAGAAAATGGATGGATGGATGCTACAAAGACAACATATTTGATGTTCAAACTGATAAACGTTTTTTTTTTTTTTTTTGCAAATAATCATCCATCCATCCATTTTCTACCGCTTATTCCCTTTTGGGGTGGCGGGGGGCGCTGGAGCCTATCTCAGCTACAATCGGGCGGAAGGCGGTGTACACCCTGGACAAGTCGCCACCTCATCGCAGGGCCAACACAGATAGACAGACAACATTCACACTCACATCCACACACTAGGGCCAATTTAGTGTTGCCAATCAACCTATCCCCAGGTGCATGTCTTTGGAGGTGGGAGGAAGCCGGAGTACCCGGAGGGAACCCACGCAGTCACGGGGAGAACATGCAAACTCCACACAGAAAGATCCCGAGCCCGGGATTGAACCCAAGACTACTCAGGACCTTCGTATTGTGAGGCAGATGCACTAACCCCTCTGCCACCGTGAAGCCCGCAAATAATCATTAACTTTAGAATTTGATGCCAGCAACACGTGACAAAGAAGTTGGGAAAGGTGGCAATAAATACTGATAAAGTTGAGGAATGCTCATCAAACACTTATTTGAAACATCCCACAAGTGAACAGGCAAATTGGGAACAGGTGAGTGCCATAATTGGGTATAAAAACAGCTTCCCAAAAAATGCTCAGTCTTTCACAAGAAAGAATGGGGCGATGTACACCCCTTTGTCCACAACTGCGTGAGCAAATAGTCAAACAGTTTAAGAACAGGGTTTCTCAAAGTGCAATTGCAAGACATTTAGGGATTTCAACATCTACGGTCCATAATATCATCAAAAGGTTCAGAGAATCTGGAGAAATCACTCCACGTAAGGGGCATGGCCGGAAACCAACATTGAATGACCGTGACCTTCGATCCCTCAGACGGCACTGTATCAAAAACCGACATCAATCTCTAAAGGATATCACCACATGGGCTCAGGAACACTTCAGAAAACCACTGTCACTAAATACAGTTTGTCGCTACATCTGTAAGTGCAAGTTAAAGCTCTGCTATGCAAAGCGAAAGCCATTTATCAACAACATCCAGAAACGCCGCCGGCTTCTCTGGGCCCGAGATCATCTAAGATGGACTCATGCAAAGTGGAAAAGTGTTCTGTGGTCTGACTAGTCCACATTTCAAATTGTTTTTGGAAATATTCGACATCGTGTCATCCGGACCAAAGGGGAAGCGAACCATCCAGACTGTTATCGACGCAAAGTTCAAAAGCCAGCATCTGTGATGGTATGGGGGTGCATTAGTGCCCAAGGCATGGGTAACTTACACATCTGTGAAGGCACCATTAATGCTGAAAGGTACATACAGGTTTTGGAACAACATATGCTGCCATCTAAGCGCTGTCTTTTTCATGGACGCCCCTGCTTATTTCAGCAAGACAATGCCAAGCCACATTCAGCACGTGTTATAACAGCGTGGCTTCGTAAAAAAAGAGTGCGGGTACTTTCCTGGCCTGTCCGCAGTCCAGATCTGTCTCCCATCGAAAATGTGTGGCGCATTATGAAGCGTAAAATACGACAGCGGAGACCCCGGACTGTTGAACAACTGAAGCTCTACATAAAACAAGAATGGGAAAGAATTCCACTTTCAAAGCTTCAACAATTAGTTTCCTCAGTTCCCAATCGTTTATTGAGTGTTGTTAAAAGAAAAGGTGATGTAACACAGTGGTGAACATGCCCTTTCCCAATTACTTTGGCATGTGTTGCAGCCATGAAATTCTAAGTTAATTATTATTTGCAAAAAAAAAATTAAGTTTATGAGTTTGAACATCAAATATCTTGTCTTTGTAGTGCATTCAATTGAATATGGGTTGAAAAGGATTTGCAAATCATTGCATTTCGTTTATATTTACACCCAACACAATTTCCCAAATCATATGGAAACGGGGTTTGTACGTCCCTGGACACATGAGGACTTTGAATATGACCAATGTATGATCCTGTAACTACTTGGTATCGGATCGATACCTAAATGTGTGGTATCATCCAAAACTAATGTAAGGTATCAAACAACGGAAGAATAAGTGATCATTACATTTTAAAAGAAGTGTAGATAGAACATGTTAAAAGAGAAAATAAGCAGATATTAACAGTAAATGAACAAGTAGATTAGTAATTAATTTTCTACCACTTGTCCTTAATAATGTTGACAAAATAATAGAATGATAAATGACACAATATGTTACTGCATATGTCAGCAGACTAATTAGGAGTCTTTGTTTGTTTACTTACTAATAAAAGACAAGTTGTCTAGTATGTTCACTATTTATTTAAGGACTTAACTGCAATAATAAACATATGTTTAATGTACCCTAAGATTTTTTTGTTAAAATAAAGCCAATAATGCAATTTTTTTGTGGTCCCCTTTATTTAGAAAAGTACCGAAATAATTTTAGTACCGGTACCAAAATATTGGTATCGTTGCAACACTACTTCCTCTACACGAGCTGCTCTGTCCTGTGACGTTCATCACACCCGTGTTGTGGGGCAGACTGGCTCATACATGCACATGCATCCTCCGCTGTGGCCATTTTTAATACATATTAGTGTATAGTTCTAACTTATATCCGTCAGTAAACTCGCTATGGAAGCGCTAAAAACTTTAGTAGATACCATTGTATTTTTGCCTCATCCCTCACTTTAAGCATGAGTGAAGGATGCGCGAAGAATGCACTACCAACCTGATAAGACCTTATAAGCCCAAAAGCGAAAGAGATGATACGGTATTATTATCCTTTCACAGTTGTCACCTGGTAATTGTTTGACCAAACTGCAGCTAATCTGGGATAGTACCACTCATTAATGCTTGAGTCAAACGCAAGATTCTCACAGGAATGAGGCAAAAATACAGTGTACAACATGGCTGACAGGGAGAAGAAGCAGTCCAAGTGGAGGCACGTCCATGAGACCGCCCACACAGTGGCACATCCTAGAAAGACAGTCAGAAAGCAGCTTGAATACGGTCTGTAAAACACAATCCATGCAAAATTTTGACCAAAGAACCATCATCATTTAGACCAGAAGAAAGTTTTTTAAACGTAGAAAAAAAAATCATGTGACCCTTTTTACACACAAGAGGTAGATAACACATAACAACTACTATTTTTGCGGGGAGTGTAGTAAACAAGGATGGTCTAAGAAATATTTATCATTTTTGTACTGCCACAAGACATACATCGACTCCCAGCAACACTACAATATTTACCTAAAGTTTATTGTGGATGTAGTTTGTAGTGGTGTAGAACTGCTCTGCATTATTTTTGTCCTCTCATTTAGCTAGATAAGGCAACCAACATATACAGTATCATACCTGACGTCTTCATGGTTTCGTAGTTTACCCCCTATGTTGCGGTCCATGAAGAAACTATGTTCTCACCAGCACCCTGAAAGTGTGTTTTTATTTTCATTTACGCAATACAACTGGTTTTCTCACTACAACGCCTTGTATGAAATACATAACCCAAAACCAGTGAAATTGGCATGTTGTGTAATTCGTAAATAAAAACAGAATACATCCATTTTCTACCGCTTGTGCTGGAGCCTATCTTAGCCTATTTCAGCTAGTACCCGCACTCTTTTACTATGAAGCCACGCTGTTGTAACACGTGGCTTGGCATTGTCTTGCTGAAATAAACAGCGGCTTCCATGATAACGTTGCTTGGATGGCAACATGTGTTGCTCCAAAACCTGTATGTAACTTTCAGCATTAATGGCGCCTTCACAGATGTGTAAGTTACCCATGCCTTGGTCACTAATGCACCCCCATACCATCACAGATGCTGGCTTTTGAACTTTGCGCCTATAGCAATCCGGATGGTTCTTTTCCTCTTTGTTCCGAAGGACACGATGCCCGCAGTTTTTTCCAAAAACAATTTGAAATGTGGACTCGTCAGACCAAAGAACACTTTTACCCTTTGCATCAGTCCATCTTAGATTAGCTCGGGCCCAGCGAAGCCGGCGGCGTTTCTCAGTGTTGTTGATAAATGGCTTTCGCTTTGCGTAGTATAGTTTTGACTTGCACTTACAGATGTAGTGACCAACTGTAGTTATTGACAGTGGTTTTCTGAAATGTTCCTGAGCCATGTGGTGATATCCTTTACACACTTATGTCGCTTTTTGATGCAGTACTGCCTGAGGGATTGAAGGTCCGTAATATCATCGCTTACGTGCAGTGATTTCTCCAGATTCTCTGAACCTTTTGATTAGAGATGTCCGATAAATGCGTTAAAATGTAATATCGGAAATTATCGGTATCGGTTTCTTTATTATCGGTATCGTTTTTTTCGTTTTTTTTTTTTTTTTATTAAATCAACATAAAAAAGTAGAGATGTCCGATAATATCGGCCTGCCGATATTATCGGCCGATAAATGCGTTAAAATGTAATATCGGAAATTATCGGTATCGGTTCTTTTATTATCGATATCGGGTTTTTTTGGGTTTTTTTTTTATTAAATCAACATAAAAAACACAAGATACACTTACAATTAGTGCACCAACCCAAAAAACCTTCCTCCCCCATTTACACTCATTCACACAAAAGGGTTGTTTCTTTCTGTTATTAATATTCTGGTTCCAAATGCGTTAAAATGTAATATCGGAAATTATCGGTATCGGTTCTTTTATTGTCGATATCGGGTTTTTTTGGGTTTTTTTTTTATTAAATCAACATAAAAAACACAAGATACACTTACAATTAGTGCACCAACCCAAAAAACCTTCCTCCCCCATTTACACTCATTCACACAAAAGGGTTGTTTCTTTCTGTTATTAATATTCTGGTTCCTACATTATATATCAATATATATCAATACAGTCTGCAAGGGATACAGTCCGTAAGCACACATGATTGTGCGTGCTGCTGGTCCACTAATAGTACTAACCTTTAACAGTTAATTTTACTAATTTCTATTAATTACTAGTTTCTATGTAACTGTTTTTATATTGTTTTACTTTCTTTTTTATTCAAGAAAATGTTTTTAATTTATTTATCTTATTTTATTTTATTTTTTTATTTTTTTTAAAGTACCTTATCTTCACCATACCTGGTTGTCCAAATTAGGCATAATAATGTGTTAATTCCACGACTGTAGATATCGGTTGATATCGGTATCGGTTGATATCGGTATCGGTAATTAAAGAGTTGGACAATATCGGAAAATCGGATATCGGCAAAAAGCCATTATTGGACATCCCTACTTTTGATAATATTATGGACCGTAGATCCCTAAATGCCTTGCAATAGCTCGTTGAGAAATGTTCTTAAACTGTTCGACAATATGCTCATGCATTTGTTGACAAAGTGGTGACCCTCACCCCATCCTATTTTGTGAATGTCTGAGCATTTAATGGAAGCTGCTTTTATACCCAATAATGGCACCCACCTGTTCCCAATTAGCCACTGTTTGATGAGCATTCCTCAACTTTTTCAGTCTTTTTTGCCACTTTTTTGAAACATGCGGCAGGCATCAATTCCAAATGAGGTAATATTTGCAAGAAATAACGTTTTCCCGTTCGAACGTTAAGTATCTTGTCTTTGCAGTCTATTCAATTGAATATAGGTTGAACAGGGTATGCAAATCATTGTATTCTGTTTTTATTTAGGATTTAAACAACGTGCCAACTTCACTGGTTTTGGGTTTTGTATTTCATACTATATTATATGTTAACAACAAAATGTGTGTCAAGGTTGATGGCGTAGTGGTTAGTAAGAGTATGTTGTGATTCACATTGTGTTTTATATATCATGTATTTACTGATTTAATTATAATTTGCGATGAAAATGAAATTCTCTTATTTTTGCCCAATTCACATATTTTTTTATGTAAATGTTTATGTATGTACAGTTAGTATATACCTCTCAGAATGATGTAGTGCAGTTCTACACAACTGTGTCAGCACAGTACTAGGAAATACTAAAGGATTTAAGTAAAGGGCTCAATAGTAAACCCGTTCTATAGTTAATAGACATTAATTAAAGAGTCCAAAGCTGAAAATGGTGACCTCCTGCAACCTCCGAATGAAAATTGTGTTTCACTTGTTTGGGACTTAAGACTTTTTCATACCAGTTATTGTTACCAAAATGATCACTGTTTTCATGATTATCACCCTATTGTTGACTGTCATGAAAAAGTATTTATACAAAACTAAATTGTTTTAACCGTTTTAATTGTATTTTTTAAATTGATGAATAGACAATATATTTAAAATTACGTTTTCCTAAATTAAGTCTGCACATGTGCAATAGCGTACAATAGTCTGTCAAAATCATGATGATTGATTAAGCAGTTTGATGTATTTTTTAGCGACAAAAACATAAATACATGTTTTGATTAGAAGAAAACATCAATTAAAAATCTATTTCTGAAGGTCCTCCACCAGTCCTAATATGGCCTGAGTACGTGTGACAATAAGAGTCTCCTGTTCTCTCTGTGATCATCCCGCTGACCTCCGCCAGCTTTTCTGGTGGTTTCTCTCAGCTGAGAGAAATAAAGCAGGGATCCCAGGGGAGCAGGAAACTGGAGCATCAGGATCCTAAAAATATTTGTTATGCCCACATGCTTTTTTCCCCCCTGCAGTACAAATACACTAATAGAAGACAGGAAAGACATGAGACGTGAAATTCAAAACCTCAGTAAGGAAGGTAGCTATATTGTACTAGAAATCTCTAAATGACATCATTGTCTAATTTGCATAGTTGGACATTTTTATTTCAATTTTTGTTGTCCTGTCCAGCTAGTAGCTACTAAATCATATTGTTGATGTAGATGCCCATATCTGCTGTACGGATTTACTTTAAAAGAGAGAAGCGTGGGATACTTTTCTTGTTGTTTTATTTGTATTTAACTTTATTAAATGGATTTATTTAATGTTTGGTGCAGACGGACCAGAGTAAGAGGGGATAGACAGAAGAAAAAAAGGAAGACGGAGGGGGAAATTGCGTGGACAAGGGGGGGATAAGACAGAGAGACGACAACATCAGCCATTGCGATATTTACAAATATGATACATAAATGATAGCAAAGAAGCAGTCAGTGAAGTAAATATTAATAACACAGAAATGACAATGCACATTATTGCACGACAAATGGAGCAATACAATTACCAATAGAAATAGCACTATTGATAATGAATATTAATAATAATTACCTCTATTATTATCAACAATGTAATTGTTGCAAATGCAACAATACATTAATGTTAGAGATGTCCGATAATATCGGCCTGTCGATATTATCGGCCGATAAATGCGTTAAAATGTAATATGGGAAATTATCGGTATCGTTGTTTTTTTTATCAGTATCGGGTTTTTTTTGTTTTGTTTTTTGTTTTTTTTTATTAAATCAACATAAAAAACACAAGATACACTTACAATTAGTACACCAACCCAAAAAACCTCCCTCCCCCATTTACACTCATTCACACAAAAGGGTTGTTTCTTTCTGTTATTAATATTCTGGTTCCTACATTATATATCAATATATATCAATACAGTCTGCAAGGGATACAGTCCGTAAGCACACATGATTGTGCGTGCTGCTGGTCCACTAATAGTACTAACCTTTAGCAGTTAATTTTACTAATTTTCATTAATTACTAGTTTCTATGTAACTGTTTTTATATTGTTTAACTTTCTTTTTTATTCAAGAAAATGTTTTTAATTTATTTATCTTATTTTATTAAAACATTTTAAAAGTACCTTATCTTCACCATACCTGGTTGTCCAAATTAGGCATAATGTGTCAATTCCACGACTGCATATATCAGTTGATATCGGTATCGGTTGATATCGGTATCGGTAATTAAAGACTTGGACAATATCGGAATATCGGCAAAAAGCCATTATCGGACATCCCTAATTAATGTAATGAAAACTTGAATTACAAAAGAAAGCGGATAAATGGAGGAAAAGGAAGCAAAGCGGACTATATTAACCTTGTAGATTGTTGTAGTAAAAAATAAGTTAAGCCATGTGCCGTGTTTTACCCAGTTTCTCCTGGGTACGGACAGCGTTAATATGTTTGATGAAATGTGATTATATGCATGAGTGTATGCATGCATATGTGCTTGTGTATGTACAGTATGTGTATATGCGTTTGTACAGTGAATGTACGTGTAGAAGGATGTACCTATAGGTGTGTGTTTGTATGTATGAATGAATGTACGTGTGTATGTTATACATGTATGAATAAATGTGTGTATGTGCATATGTATGTGTGTTTCATGTACAAATAACCATCCATCCATTTTCTACCACTTGTCTCTCTTTGGGTTGCGGGGTGCTGGAGCCTATCCCAGCTGCATTCGGGCAGAATGCAGGGTGCACCCTGGACAAGTCGCCACCTCATCGCAGGGCCAACACATATAGACAGACAACATTCACACTCACATTCACACACTAGGGTGTAGCCAATCAACCTATCCCCAGGTGCATGTCTTTGGAGGTAGGAGGAAGCCGGAGTACCCAGAGGTGCAAACTCCACACAGAAAGACCCCGAGCCCGGGGATCGAACACAGGATATAGTGTGTGTGACAATCATTGGTACTTTAACTTTAACTTAATATACAAGTATATATATGTACCGTATGTATATATATATATATGTGTGTGTATTAGAGATGCGCGGTTTGCGGACACAACCGCGGAGTCCGCGGATTATCCGCGGATCGGGCGGATGAAATTAAAAAAAATACGATTTTATCCGCTCGCGGGTCGGGTCGGGCGGATTAATTAGATTTTTTTTTTTGATTTTTTTTTTGCGAGTGGCAGTTAAACCAATTCGGAAATATATATACATAGTTAAATGTTGTTACCCACATACGAAAAACGAGCAGGCACCTGCTGCATATGCCACAACAGAAGAAAAAAAAAGAAAAGAGATGGACACTTTTACGGAGCGGAGAAGGGACGCCTCGCCGGGGTCCGGGACCGAGGCCCCTTCCCCCGAGAGGGCCCCACCGGGAGCCGTAGCTGAGGCGATCCACGAGAAGGGCCCGACGCACGTCCAGGGTTACTACCGCGCCCACCGCACCGACACCCCGCCTCGTCCGCTTTCGCCGCGGCCGGCGTCACGCGCAGCAGGTAAGCAGCTTACCTGCCCGCCACCCCCGTGGCCGGGGGCTCGTAACATGGGTCACTCCGCGCGCTCCGCCCGCGCAGCTTACCTGCTTGCCACCCCTGTTGCCGGGGGCGCGTAACAGGGGTCACTCCGCGCGCAGTGCGCTCACGAAAGGGGTGGGGCTCACCCTGGTTGATATAGAGAGCAGGACGGTGGCCATGGAAGTCGGAACCCGCTAAGGAGTGTGTAACAACCCACCTGCCGAATCAACTAGCCCTGAAAATGGATGGCGCTGGAGCGTGGGCCCATACCTGGCCGTCGCCGGCAGCGAGATGCGCTTGGAGGTGCGCTCAGCGCGGCTCCCATATGATTGCGCACTGGTGTGCGTCTGGGTCGTGACAGCGTGGCACGCGCAAGTCTGAGCTGCATTGGATCAGTCTCCTTTCTTTAACAGGCAAAAGCTTTATAACCTCACCATACCTGCCAACTTTTAAATCAGAAAAACCTAGTAGCCAGGGTCCAAGGGCCGCAGGCCCCGGTAGGTCCAGGACAAAGTCCTGGTGGAGGGTTCAGGGCTTCGCCCCCCGACGCAAAATGATTATTAGCATTCAGACAGGTTAAAATGTTGCTAAAACCATCACTTTTCTATCAGTCACAGTGACTTTTGAAAACAAAAATATTACAGCAAAAATCATATGGGTTGATTGACATGTTTATTCTGTAAGCTAACTTCAATAGTTTGAAATTATTTTGACAGTTAATGCCAGTTATCCTGTCAACCTTTCACAAGACTTCAATTTGTTAATTGAAAGTATAAATAGTATAAACACTTTTAACAGTATGTCGTGCTGTGAAATACAGCCGACAGGATTGCGCATGCATGGTGCAGGAGAACAAAGGACTTCTTTCATTTAAGGTTTGTGATAAACCATCAAACTCATTCGTTAAAAGGACTCTATAGTAATATAAAGCGAATTTTTCTGGACATTATCATGCAAGAAAAGTTTATTTTTGGGATCGCGATCACCGCGTAATGATTTTTAAAGGTTGCATTACATTATTAACTGTCCCATGTGATCAGCCAGTGCGATTGGAAGTCCATGCTCAATTATTGCCTCCGTAAATAAAACTTCGGCATTTATCACATCCAAAGAATCTGTTTGGGCGACGAAAAACGTTGAAAGTTTTCCACTTGTATCGCTAGCAACGGCATTAGACTTGTGTTTTTTTGTCCCAACGTGGTCTTTTACATCGCTAATTCCTCCGTGTCCGATCGAAAAATCTTGTCTGCACAAGGTGCAATTCGCGTAGTTTTCACCCTTTTTTTTTTTTTTTAATTAATATTAGATATATAACAACGGGCGGATGGCGGGCGGGTGCAGTTCTGATCAAACGTTACATCGGGTGGATGGCGGATGGTTGACGACTTTCTGACGCGGTTGCGGATGAAATAAATTGCCTATCCGCGCATCTCTAGTGTGTATATATATATATATATATATATATATATATATATATATATATGTGTATATATATATATATATATATATATATATATATATATATATATATATATATATATATATATATATATATGTGTATATATATATGCTGAGCCACCAAGGACTGAAAGAGTGTTAAGTGAACCTACCCTGGTTAACATGTTCCAAGACTTTTTGATTGGACAGCAACGTAGGGAAGCTGTCCTAGTCCGTGAACTCCAGGAGCTAAAAACTGTCTGTACAAGGCCTAGCCTAGATAACTCACTCACTAACCAAAATGCTAACCGTATTCCTGACTATAGTTGTTGTAAGCAGTCGCCCAAACCCAAACCCGGAACTCGCCCACATCCAAATCTTAGTCCTCAAGCGTCGCCGTCCAGAGATTCCTCGCCACCTGACCATCATCTCCGACAAGGCCCAAAGATGCTCCCTTTAAAGCAGGGTGAGGACATCGAAAACTTTCTTGTCCGCTTCGAGCGCATCGCTCGCACCTGGGGCTGGCCTCAGTCTGACTGGGCCTGCCGACTTGTTCCACTCTTGACCGGTAAAGCCCTGGATGCCTATTCTGCGATGGAGGAAGATGCTTCCAACGTCTATGCTGACCTTAAAGAAGCCCTCCTTGCTAAGTTTGATATCTCTCCTGAGACTTATAGGCTCCAGTTCCGGTCAACCTACATTCCCCCTGGTAAATCTCGCAAGGAGACTTACAACAGGCTCAAAGGTCTCTACAGAAGATGGATCAAGCCAGAGCAGCGTTCCAAAGAAGACGTCGCAGAGCTTTTCATTCTGGAGCAAATGCTTCGCTTGCTGCCCAACGAAATGAAGACTTGGGTCAAGGAACACGAGCCAGAAGACGGACTTACTGCTGCTAAACTTGCAGGCCAGTACTTGAATGCTCGTAAAGGACTCCGAATGCCAAGGCAGCAGAACAACCGTGTAGCAGCTCAAGGTGCAGCCGACCTGTCACACCAAAGAGGTGTGCAGAAAGCAGGTGGTTACAGCACCTCAGGGGACAACAGACTTCTCCCGAGACAGAGTCCAGTGAAGGATCTCATCTGCTACCACTGTCAACAGCCAGGGCACCGAGCCCCAGTCTGCCCCTTGAAAGGTCCCAAGCTGTCCAGCTTCTGTCATGTTCCCCATCCATCTGTCCCAGCTTCAGTCATGGCACCTGCTCTTGCACCCAATCCTGAACCTGAGGCCAAACCTAACACTGAGCCTATCATGATGCCAGCTTGTGTTAATGGCCGTCCAGTGCAAGCACTGTTGGACACAGGTAGCTCCATGACACTGTTGAAACATTCTTTTGTGTCCCTTGGTAATCTTGACTATCAGCATGCCACAGCCATTCAATGTGTCCATGGTGATCAAAGAATATATCCCGTGGCTGATGTGACCATCATCATCGATGACCAGGCTTTCTTGCTCCGTGTGGGGGTTCTTGATCACATGCCCCATGACATGATCTTGGGCAGAGACTTGCCTATTCTGCATGATCTTGTTCATCAGACACACAAGCAAAAAGTGAAGTCCAGTTTTATTCCAGCCATTCAAGAGGCTTATCCAGTACTCACCCGTGCCAAGACAGTCAAGCTAGGGCTGGAGCCTCTTCCTGACTTGGACCCTTCTCTATGCCAGGGTGGTCAGAAGGGCCCCCCAAAAAGTAAGAGCCAGCGCCGCCTGGAGAAGATCCAAGGTACTCCACTGTTGGGTGATGTGTCAAGCTTGAAACCTGATGAAGAGTGGCAGGTACCTGAAGACATCAGAGAGCTACAGAGAGCTGACGTCTCACTGGCTCCCCTGCTGGCTAAGATGAAAGATGCAAACATCCCCTTGCAGCCAAACCAGGGTGAAAAGTATGTCCTGGAGGATGGAGTCCTGTATGTAGCAGATCAGCCAGAGAATCGCTTGGTGGTCCCTACCTGCTGTAGGCCCCTTGTACTGCATCTTGCTCATTCCATACCTTGGGCTGGTCATCTTGGGCAAGACAAGACTCTTGCTCGAGTCAAAGCTCGCTTCTTTTGGCCTTTAATGGTCAAAGATGTTATTGAGTACTGTCAAACATGTCTGCAGTGCCAGAATACTTCTCCGAGACGACCTGAGAAAGTCCCGCTACTCCCTCTTCCTCTCATTGATGTTCCTTTCCGGAGGATCGCAATGGATATCGTTGGACCCCTGGAGAAAAGCAGTGGAGGCCATGAACACATCCTTGTCCTCTGTGACTACGCCACCAGATTTCCTGAGGCCTTCCCACTAAGGAGTATCAAGACTCCAAAAGTCATCTCTGCACTTGTACAGTTCTTCTCACGAGTAGGAATTCCAGATGAAATAATCACGGATCAAGGAACCAACTTCACTTCAAAGCTCATGAAGCAGCTTCATAAACAACTTGGAATTACTGGCATTCTCACCACCCCCTATCATCCACAAACCGACGGGTTGGTGGAACGCTTCAACCAAACCCTGAAATCCATGCTGAGGAAGTTTGTAGACGACACCGGTCGAGACTGGGAGAAATGGCTTCCCTTCTTGCTCTTTGCCTATCGAGAGGTACCCCAAGCCTCTACCGGGTTTTCGCCTTTTGAGCTTCTTTATGGGTTCCCTGTTCAAGGCCCCTTGGACCTCTTGAAGAAATCCTGGGAATCCAAACCACCTGTACCACAAGGGGTTCTTTCTTATGTGCTGCAGATGAGAGCCCGGCTGGAGCAATACAGACCTAAGGCAAGGAAAAATCTTGGAAAGGCCCAGATGAAACAGAAGACCTGGTATGACCAGAAAGCACGTCACAGGGTGCTGCAGCCAGGTCAAAAGGTCATGCTCTTGCTTCCAACCTCAAGTCATAAACTGCTGGCCCAATGGCAAGGTCCTTACTCCGTGGTCAGACAAGCTGGTCCAGTCACTTATGAGATCTCACATCCAGAGAAAGGAAAGGCATCCCAAGTGTACCACATCAACCTTCTGAAGGAATGGAAGGAGAGGAAATCCTCTGTGGAAGGAAAGGATGTCCAGGCCAGTCAAGTACCTACTCAAAGCAAGGAGTTGCAAGAGGAAAAGGTGATGCTGGTACGGGAAGTGGAAATGGAGGATGATGTGGAGGAGACAGATCTGTCCATGCTCACTACACCACAGAAACCTGATGTAAGTCACTTGTCTGCACAATCTGCCCTTAAATTATTGCAAGTGTGTGAAGAATTCCCAGTATTGTTCAGTGGAAAGCCAGGAAGAACTCCACTAATTGAACATGTCATTCATTTAAAAAACCCAACACCTATCCGTCAGCGCCCCTACAGAGTGCCTGAGCGGCTGGTGGAGCCCCTCAACCATGAAATCCAAACCATGCTGGATCTATGAGTGATTGAACCCTCAAACAGTGAGTGGTGTAACCCCATAGTCCTCGTTCCTAAAAAAGACAACACAATAAGAGTATGTAATGACCTACGCAAAGTGAACGCTGTTTCTAAATTCGATGCTTATCCCATGCCCCGTATTGATGAACTTCTTGAGAAGCTCGGCAAAGCTGTGTTCATCACCACCCTTGACCTGTGTAAGGGATACTGGCAAGTCCCTTTAGAGAAGGAGTCAAGGGAGTACACTGCCTTCCGTGGACCAAAGGGTCTCTATCATTACACGGTTATGCCGTTCGGACTCCATGGAGCCCCCGGAACATTTCAGCGGCTAATGGATCGCGTTCTGCAGGGGTGTGGCCAGTTCTCTGCTGCCTATCTCGATGATGTGGTGGTTTTCAGCACTTCCTGGAAAGACCACCTCTCTCATCTGCGTCAAGTCCTGCTCCGGATCCGTTCTGCCGGGCTCACTCTTAACACCCAGAAATGTGAGTGGGCCAAAACTGAGGTGTGTTACCTAGGTTACCATCTTGGCAACGGGCAGATACGTCCTCAGGTGGACAAGGTGAAGGCTATCCAAGACAGTCCTAGACCCCGGACAAAGAAGCAGGTCCGGTCATTCTTGGGGCTTTCCGGGTGGTACAGAAGATTTGTGCCCCACTTCTCTACCATCACAGCTCCTCTTGTCATGCTGACAACCAAAGCATCCTCTAATCCAGTCAAAAGGACAGACACATGTGAAACTGCCTTCATGAATGTCAAAACTATTCTATGCTCTTCCCCGGTCTTACAAAGTCCTGACTTCAACCAGCGATTCCTTGTTCAAGTTGATGCCTCCAGTGTGGGCCTTGGAGCCGTTCTAGCCCAAGGAAAGGAGGGCGAGGAACAAGCGCTTCTATATCTGAGCCGTAAACTGCATCCCAGAGAAACTAGGTACTCTGCCATCGAAAAGGAATGTCTTGCCATCAAGTGGGCATTGGACAGCCTACGTTATTACCTTCTGGGACGGACCTTTGATCTGGAAACGGACCACCGGGCATTGAGCTGGATCAACTCCATGAGGGATAAGAACTCCCGTGTCACCAGATGGTACTTGGCGTTACAGCCCTATTGTTTCAACGTTACACATCGAGCTGGCAAAAGTAACTTGCTAGCTGATTACCTGTCTCATCTCCCTGGACTTGCTGTCGCTGGAGAGGAAGGAGGTAATGTGACAGTTTGACCCCACACTGTCACTGTTTGACCTTTGGACTTCCTCACAAACCGTGCACATTTGTTAGGAAGCTCAACATGGACACAAGCATTCAATCTTGTTAGCCAGTGAAAAGCATGTGCTCAACAAACAAATTGCTACCTGTCACTCACCATGGCTCTGAACAATTGACCAAAAGAGTCAGGGTGGGGTTGAGGGCTTTATATAGGTGACCACACCTGCATTCACTAATTAGGCCAAATTTGGGTCGAACCATGATCTTCAAAAGATGGGTGTTACAGAGACATTGGGCATTTAAAAGTTGTGTTGTCTAAGCTTGAATATACTGTGTACAAAAATGACTGCTCTTCACATGCAAAAGTAGTATGTGAATACTTTTTAGACATGTGATGGTTATTTATGGTGTAATTTACAAAATAACTGTTTTCTTAATTCCCCCTGTCAAATTGGTCCCAGATAGTGGGCGGGGCTATGGGCTATTTAAGTTGGAAAATGCCGTTTTTCTGACAGTCTGCTGTCGGTCACTGCCAGAGGAGGATCTCTGTCCTGAGCAGTAGTTTCGGTCTCCATGCATCAAACATCTACTGAGATTGTGGGTGCTTTGTTTTTTCTGTCGTTGTTCACCTTTTGACACTTTTTGGGATTTCAATAAATGTTTGTAAACTGTTACCAACTGCGTGCCTTGCCATCCTTGATTTGAAAGTCTGGTTTGCAAAGGTTACATTACCTTCACCCGAGCCAGGGTGTGACAAAAGGTAAGACCATAATAACGTTTTTTTTAATCAAATGTGTTTTTTTGTGTGCTACAGTTTGTATGTGTAAAGTTAAAGTTAAGTTAAAGTACCAATGATTGTCACACACACACTAGGTGTAATGAAATTTGTCCTCTGCATTTGACCCATCCCCTTGATCACCCCCTGGGATGTGAGGGGAGCAGTGGGCAGCAGTGGCGCCGCGCCTGGGAATAATTTTTGGTGATTTAATAACCCCCAATTCCAACCCTTGATGCTGAGTGCCAAGCAGGGAAGAATGCTGGTATGAGCTTTTAAACATAACCCGTTAACTGCTGCCAATCAAATGGTGAATAAGATACTCTTGCGGGTTCATATGTTTGTAAATCTGACTGTGATGAAGTCAGTGCCTCACCAGCCATGAACCTCACCGCACGTCACTGGTATATATATATATATATATATATATGAGAGTATATATATGTGTGTGTGTATATATATATATATATATATATATATATATATATATATATAGCAATAGCATCTATTTAGCTTCCCTTTTATCCCAATGTACTTTGTATTTATTTATCTCTTTCTAAAGTGCCTCCACCAGTCCTAATACGGACTGAGTACGTGTGACGATAAGAGTCTTTGTTCTCTCTGTGATTATCCTGCGGACCTTTAGCAGCTGTTCTGGTGGTTTCAAGCAGTCAGACAAATAAAGCAGGGATCCCAGCGGAGCAGGAAACTGGAACATCAGGATCCTAAAAATATTTGTTATGCCCACATGCTTTTTTTCCCCTCCAGAACAAATACACTAATAGAGGACAGGAAATAAATACATGAGCCGTGAAATTCAAAATCTCAGTAATCTAAAATTTTTGGTCTTATTTTGCATCGTTAGATATTTTCTTTTTTAAAACACGGTCGAGTGTTTCACAAATAGATTCACCGGTCACAACATTAGGTAAACTTCACACTCCAGGATCTATACAACAGTCTGACAGCCTGAAACAGAGGTGGAGGAGGCTGGTCGAGATCATATACTAGAAATGCCCACATAGGTACGTCCACCACACTGTGACATCACACTGTGCCCACATTTTAAAAAAATTAAAAAAAAAGACTGCAAAACACAGCATTCATAGGTGTCCAAAACTGTTTGCCAGCTCATGTCTAAATGGGTGAGCTTTATGATTTGAGGCTTTGGCATTGTTTAACACAAGTATCCAACATTGTAACAACATTTATAAGTTAGAAATGAGGAACATCATCACAGGTCCTCTTTAAATTACTATTCTGTTCAACTAGCATGTCAAAAAAATAGGTGTTGTTTGGTAAAAGAGATTTGGGCACCGTTTAAGCACCGGCACAGTTTCAGTTTGAAAAGTACACATTTGGTGACTGCGATATGTGTATGATTTGCAAACGTATTTTTTCCCTATCTCTTCTCAACCCAAACCATATCATGTTGATACATGTACTGTAGGTGTGAAGCATCCACATCTGCACATCATATAACAATAATACTTTGATTATAATTACTATTTATAACACATTGTAATTATGTTACTATTGGACTCAACTTTGTTTCCTTTGTAAACCATCAACGTTCAACAGCAACACTCTGTGTCGTTATATAGATTTCAGTGGCGGGCTGTGCGTTTCCCACCTAGGCCTTCAGTGATCTTTGACTTCAATGATTACCTCTCAAAATACCATCATTGATGTCACCACATGATCATTGCTGGAGAAATACTATACAGGAACACATTTACGCCCTACTGGGCATTGGATCACATCAACGGTATACAAAATGGGTTATTTTCTGGCACATTTAAAAATAAATTATAATGCATCAGCAATTAAAACAAACTTCCTGTCAATAAAGTTTGATTCAAAGTACACAGTTCTCAAAGATATATTAACTGCCCTGACCACATGATGGCGACAAATACACATGTAACAATGTTCATTAAATAACAAGCATGACACACTTTAACAAGAGTTTACAACTTTTAGTTGTAACAGAACAGCTATTGTCAACAACTTGTGAACTGATTGGCTATGACATCTGTCTATCACTTGTCTGTGTCCTTACAGTGCACAGACGCTCGCATTGTTGATTCTGAAGGCGTCTGGCAGATTTGGTACAGCATGGCAACATAAGCTAGCTGAATTCTGATTGGATACAAACTAAAACTAGAAACAACAGTGCTGGAAGGAGCATAATATGACATGAAAAGGATATGAATAATTTTAGATATTCAGGGAAAGTAAATTAAAAACGTATTTTATCTTCAATTATGATCATGATTTCTGGTTACGTTAGGCCAGCAGAGAAGGCCTTGCTGGCCCTGATGGCCCACCACTGATAGAATATGCAGAAAATGTCACAATACATTCATAGCAGCTGAGGCTTCCCCTACTGGAATTGTGATGAGGGCCTTTGTGGTGTGAGAGTAAAGTGTGTGAAAAACAGGAATTGTACACTCCGCTGTGGGTCTTCATTAGCAGCTTGTGTGCCTGCACCTGGGTCATGGTGCATTAGTTAAGATACAGCTCACAACTCTATTTGTAGTTGTGGCGGAGCATTCTGTAGAAACTAGGGCTGTGAATCTTTGGGTGTCGCACGATTCGATTCAATGTCGATTCTTGGGGTCACGATTCGATTCAAAATCGATTTTTTTTTTTTCAATTCAACACGATTCTCGATTAAAAAACGATTTTTTTTTCCGATTCAAAACGATTCTCTATTCATTCAATACATAGGATTTCAGCAGGATCTACCCCAGTCTGCTGACATGCAAGCAGAGTAGTAGATTTTTGTAAAAAGCTTTTATAATTGTAAAGGACAATGTTTTATCAACAGATTGCAATAATGTAAATTTGTTTTAACTATTAAATGAACCAAAAATATGACTTATTTTATCTTTGTGAAAATATTGGACACAGTGTGTTGTCAAGCTTATGAGATGCGATGCAAGTGTAAGCCACGATGACACTATTGTTCTTTTTTTTATTTTTTTATAAATGTCTAATGATTATGTCAATGAGGGATTTTTAATCACTGCTATGTTGAAATTGTAACTAATATTGATACTGTTGTTGATAATATTCATTTTTGTTTCACTACTTTTGGTTTGTTCTGTGTCGTGTTTGTGTCTCCTCTCTATTGCTCTGTTTATTGCAGTTCTGAGTGTTGCTGTGTCGGGTTTGGTTTTGGAATTGGATTGCATTGTTATGGTATTGCTGTGTATTGTTTTGTTGGATTGATTAATTAAAAAAAATAATAAAATAAAATAAAATAAAATTTTAAATAAATAAATAAAAAATTAAAATCGATTTAAAAAAAATGAGAATCACGATTCGAATTCGAATTGATTTTTTTCCCACACCCCTAGTAGAAACTAACGATATATTTATAGGGGTAATTTACAATGATGATGGATAAATAGGTTACATGCATACCTGTCAACCCTCCCGTATTCCCCAGGAAACCCCAATATTTTGCCCTTCTTCCTTCCCAGTCCCTTACTTTTTACCTTCCATGAAAAACAAATAATTTACGGTACTGCATCCGGAGCAGCACAGTTTCCATTTGGCGTAACACATCCTGCAGCCTGTAAATAGCAGGCGTTGTGACGGGCGTTCCGGCGCATGTCTGTCGTTTGAATTGAAAATTGGGAACATGAGACAGATGGATGTGTCACAATCGTCTTACGATTGTGACACATCCATCCATCGACCCCAACACGAATAAAAAATAATAAGAGTAATAACAAAAAGAGCACTCAAAAAGGAGTGAGGAAAAAATAACAAATACACTACACTCAGCGGCAGGTCCGTAAAATATAGAGAGGGCATCGGGCTTGGTGTTGCGGGAGCCGGTTCTCTAGGTAATAGAGATGTTGAAGCGTGTGAGAAACCGTGACCAGCGTGCATGGTGGGAGTTAGTCTTTGAGCAGTTCTCATAAATGCCAGGTTTGTATGATCTGTGACGACCAGAAGGTCGCCTCCAACCAGTGCCTCCACTCCTGTAGCGCAAGAAAGATGGCCAGCAGCTTTCTGGAGGATGAATCGTCTCTAGACGTTAGCAAAACCCAAGAACCTTTGCAAGTGCTTCCTTGATGTAAGAGATGACTACTTGACCACTGCGGGATCAGGCTTGAGATGAACGCCAGAAACGTCACAGATGGCGAGTGAAAGTTGCACTTCCCAGCTTTGACATACAGCTGATTCTCCAATAACCGCGACGAGATGGACATTTCTGGAAAAGATAGGAACACAACATTGATTGATCATGCCCCTGAGGACATCGCTAATTAGATTTTGGAAAACATTGGGCGCTTTAGTGAGGCCAAAAGGCATAACTAAATATTCAAAATGCCCAATGTTTGTTAAAAGTGGTCTTCCACTACCTTAATTTTCACCAGGTGATAAGCATTGTCTAATTTAGTGAAAGCAGCAGCAGAAGATAATGAAGAAAGGCTGAATCCGTAAGTGGCAAAGGATAGCTATTCTTCACATTTATGTCTTTTAGACCACAATAGTCATTACAGGGCCGCAAAGATTTTTCTTTTTTCTCAACGAAAAAAAAACAGCCACCAGTGGAATGGAAGATTGGAGAACGAGAGACGAGGAAATATAGTCACTTAATGCGGACTGTTCCAGACCTGTCACATTATAGAGTCTTGCCACAGGTAACGATGCCCTCGGGAAGAGTTTAATGGAACAGTCATAAAGACAATGTGGGGGAAAGGACTGAGCCCGTTTTTTACTAAAAACCTGTTTGAGGTCATATTTGGCATGTACCCCCAACAAATTAATGGTCTCATTAACACGGATAAGTGTGGCCGTCGAGGGAACAGCGTAACGCAATTCATTAGTGTGGCAAAAGGTGCTCCAATTCAAAACGGTAGTCCTACCCCAATTAAGACTGGGATTATGCAGTCAAAGCTATGGGAGACCTAATACAATGGGTGTCGACTGACATGAAAGAATAAACAAGTAACTGTAAAAATAATGTCAGTTTGGTGCATCATCCTCGCCAATAAATGGCCATCTAAAGATCGGACCGCCTTGGGGGAACAAAGTCTAATTTGAGCAATTTAATGGAAGTCCACAAAGTTTGTGTCCAAGAGTGAATAGATGCAACAATCTTGATGCTACTTCCACCCCCTGACAAAGTCCTAAAAAGTTCAAGTCTCTTTCCAGGTCTGGTAGCCTGCGGTTACTCACACAGTCCATGAGTTGTAGGCTGTTTGTCAGTGACGTGCGGTGAGGTTCATGACTGGTGAGGCACTGACTTCATCACAGTCAGATTTACAAACATATGAACCCGCAAGAGTATCTTATTCACCATTTGATTGGCAGCAGTTAACGGCTTATGTTTAAAAGCTCATACCAGCATTCTTCCCTGCTTGGCACTCAGCATCAAGGGTTGGAATTGGGGGTTAAATCACCAACAATTATTCCCGGGCGCGGCGCCGCTGCTGCCCACTGCTCCCCTCACATCCCAGGGGGTGAGCAAGAGGATGGGTCAAATGCAGAGGACAAATTTCACCACACCTAGTGTGTGTGTGACAATCATTGGTACTTTAACTTAACTTTAACTTTACACATACAAACTGTAGCACACAAAAAAGCACATTTAATAAAAAAAAAACGTTATTATGGTCTTACCTTTACTTATAAGTGCGGGAACAGTGGTGTTCGTGTTGGAGGAGTTGTGAATGAATGAAATATGAAATCCGTGCTGCAGTCTGCAGGTGTACCTAATGTTGTGTCCCTGCAGTCGTTCGTGGCTCCTCCGGCGCAAGCAATGTTGTTTTTGCACTTGTTGGCTTCTTGTTGAGTGACTTTTTTTGGGTGGATTCGGTCTTGCACGTGGAGGGTTTGAGTGTGGGCTTTGGTTGGTGTGGCGCTCCCGTCGCGGGGTGCAGTCTGCGTCGGAAGTGCCTTAACCGGCACCAGGAGGCGGGATTACGCGAGCCTCACACAGTGCGTCTTCGCAGCAGTTTTATGATTGCTCAGCACAAGAAATACGTTACACACATACAGTTGTTGACAAAATACACTGTACATTATATACCTCAGCTAACTAAACTATGGAAATGTATAATATAATTCATATAGCAATGCGGTCTCACTGCACAGCAGGCCAGCAGTTAGCCGAGTCATTGCGCAATCCATGGTGAGGCACAATTGAGTGACGTGCCTCAACTGGCTGCTGTTCACCGCACCGTCTCTTCTCAGTATTTTAACGGCAAATGTGAAAATTCAGCGATTTTGAATAAAAATAATCTAAAACTGGTGAAGTTAAATGGAAAATAACTTTATAGTATAATCATTGGATACATATAACAATTAAATTTTTTTTTTTTCATTTTACATTTTTTTTCTTTCCATGATGGCAGGTGAGGCCCCGCCTCACCTGCCTCTAGTGACCGCACGTCACTGCTGTTTGTTGAACCCCGCAGGACGAAAAGAAGCTTGAGGAGCAGAGGGGTGTGAGGACCAATAGCGCAGCTAGAGATATGGTGGTCTGGGCTTCCACGGTAGCGGTAGAGACTTAATCTTCATTAACGAGCGATGACTTGTCCTCCGAGCTGCATTGGCACTTCAGTAGCGTCATTAAGCTAACAAATGGCGGTTATGGCAGGAACGATTACAGGGTCGACTCCTGCCGCTGTCGATATCGCTCACTTGGAGGGACGTTATCGGCTATCCTCCTCAGCGTCCTCTTTATTGCACTCGCGATTTCTGTCATCTAGACGAATGGCTAAGTCAATGAGTGTGTCAAGGGTGGCAGTTTTGTCACGGGTAGCAAGTTCAGTCTTGATGCGACAATTTAATCCATTGCGGAAAATGCTGCATAAAACAGTCTATGGAGTATGTTGCCAAGGAGAGCTTGCCCTGTTCAAAGTCCAACAGAAGCTGCCTGCTTCTCTGCCTTTTAGGGGGTGATCAAACACCTTCATTACTTCTTTAGTAAACAGGGTCAGTGACGTGCGCGCAGCGGGAGAATTCTTACTAACTGCCATGGCCCAGGCGGCGGCTTTGTCAGATAGCAGCCTCATGATCACAACTATTTTAGCATGGCTAAGTATGTTGATTGTGGTATAAGCTAGTTACCGCTCTGTGATCACGACGATGCGGAAAGTAGTTCCTCTGTGTTAGCGCTTATAAAAACAATATCACTAATATTGTTTTTTGAGGGCCCAATAGAGTACTCCATCCATCCATTTTCTACCGCTTATTCCCTTTGGGGTCGCGGGGGGCGCTGGAGCCTATCTCAGCTACAATCGGGCAGAAGGCGGGGTACACCCTGGACAAGTCGCCACCTCATCGCAGGGCCAACACAGATAGACAGACAACATTCACACTCACATCCACACACTAGGGCCAATTTAGTGTTGCCAATCAACCTATCCCCAGGTGCATGTCTTTGGAGGTGGGAGGAAGCCGGAGTACCCGGAGGGAACCCACGCAGTCACGGGGAGAACATGCAAACTCCACACAGAAAGATCCCGAGCCCGGGATTGAACCCAAGACTACTCAGGACCTTCGTATTGTGAGGCAGATGCACTAACCCCTCTGCCACCATGCTGCCCCCAATAGAGTACTCCCAGTAGCTTAATTGTTAGCCACCTGGTACTTGCCGTATATTACAAATTAGAATGTATATAAAAAGAAAGACATTTGTGTTCTTGTCTTGCATAGGGATTGTGAATGATAGGCAAAATACCCCACAAAGTGCAGTTCCTCTTTAGGTCATTCAGCTGTTATAAAATCATATAACTGAGTCGACAATATGTCTAATATTTTTATTTACGGCAGTCCAAAACATAAACGTTCTAAATAAAGACGCAAAATAGCACCCGCACAACAGTTTTAGACTTGATAAATCACATTGTGAGCGCTTAATGATTAATATTTGAATCTCCTCCTTCCAGTCTTGTGGGTGTTCTGTTAATTAGCATATGTTCTGCATATTCATGAAGACAGACACTCTAAAAGGGAAGCGCTCTCTGTTCTGCTCATTTAAAAGACACAATCCTACAAGTTTAGCAGAGCAGCTTTGCATGCACTATCAAGTTTGCACCTTGTTTTAATACACACAAGCCTTAAGTAGATCAGTAACTAATGGTGCCCATCAAAAATATTGTTGTTTTTCCATGCTTCTCCTTGGATGGTATTAATTAGTTGTGCAGGTGTAACTAACGTTGTGGTATGCTCAGAAAGACATTGTGGACAGTAAAAGTACTGCAGTGTCTGACTGTGCTTATCTAAAGTGTGGGGGAGAGCACAAAGAGAAAAGGAAGGGGAAAAAAACTCACCACCTCCACTGTGCCATTTTTAAGCTGCTATAGAGAATCCGACTCACACGACATATGGAGAAGTTAAGGAGGATTTGCCTGGTGAAGAAGTTGTGTGTGGCGCACTGCAACGTTTTTGGCTCTAATTAGAAGGCAGCGATGCGAGGGCGAGCAGGAAGGAGGCCCACTGCCGAGGAGAAGCAGAGCGAGAGGGCAGTTTTGCTGCAGCCTTGACCTTATTTTACTTGTTGAAGTTAATGGAAAGGAACAGGCACTGTCATCTCGGCTCCTCTGTGTGTGTCTCCTACGAAAAAAAAAAAAAAAAAAAAATAACACTTATGTGTAAATGCTTTCACACGTTCCCTTGCAAATGTCAGTCCTTCTTGCATTGTGTTTTTAATGTGTTTTGGTTATAAAACGGTTTTGGATGCCAGGAGCTGTGACTCACTGTATGTTTCTTCCTTGTAGGTGGTGACCGCAGGAAAAAACACCAGAGGATACCACTATATCCTTGCCAACTTGGTGAGAAATGATACGACTTTTTGAAATGTTTTCAAAATCATTTTATTTTGGACCATATGAACCTACATACAAAACACTGTTCTTTAACCCCGAAAAAAGTCTCAAAAAGACAGGTCATGTTTTATATGTGGTCTGTACATTCATACATTCAAATTAATGCTGTCAAGTTAATGCGACTGCACTGTGTTTTTTTTTAACGTGCGATTTTTGTGCGTGTGTACGTCATGTTGCGTTGTATACCAAAGACTACAAAAAATGGGACCCATTGCCTCCCTGCTTGGCACTCAGCATCAAGGGTTGAAATTGGGGGTTAAATCACCAAAATGATTCCCGAGTACGGCCCACGCTGCTGCTCACTGCTCCCCTCACCTCCCAGACGGTGAACAAGGGGATGGGTCAAATGCAGAGGACACATTTCACCACACCCAGTATGTGTGTGACAATCATTGGAACTTAAAAAATATACATATATATATATATATATATATATATATATATATATATATATATATATATATATATATATATATATTGAATGGCAAGTTTAGCTTCTAAGCCCTGGCAGGTTGCTCTCTCTACAAGACCATCACCAGAGTCTTAAGCTGCCAACAGCAGCAGTGTCGCCAAGTCTCTTTACTATTTTTCTAAAGTCGCTTGCAAAGTTTGTGAGTCGCGGGTTGTGGTTTTTGGGCTTGTTTTTTGACCATGTGGTTGCTTATTTGGGCTTGCTTTTCTGTCCCCACAATCAAGCAAAACACAAATGTGCTGGTAGGTAGTCCTTTTCTACACAATAGTTTTTGGGTTATTGCAAATGACAGAGTCAGAGCCCAGACTGACAGACAAAAAAGTGACGAGACAGAGTGAGAATTAGTGGCAGAATTTGGAGAAAAATTTAATAAAATATAATATTTATAATATTTCATTATGGGAGAGAGGGAAAGCTGGATTAGACCCCATGTGGACCTGCGTGTGTGTATGTGTGTGTGTCTGTCTGCTTGTGTCCATTTTTTGTTGCGCTGTCAAACAAATATTTGCATAAATCAAACAAATTGTCCAGTCACATCATGTTGGGTGTCCTTTTTAAAAAGGTACTCCTATTTAAGATTTGAAAAAAATATATTTTGGATTCTTTATGATTAATTATGAGTTGAATATGGACAAAATGTGATTAATCGCGATTAAATATTTTAATTGTTTGACAGCCCTAATTAAAACATAACCAACCAGCCAAGGTCCACATACTGTATGAGTCGGAGCTTTTCTTCCTGTCACTTACACAACTGTGCCTCACTACAAAAAACAGTTGGGCAAGTTAGCAAACATTTAATTCATTTAAAAAATATTTAAATATACATATATTTAAACGGGTCTTGAAAAAGAAAGGTTCAAAGTTAAAGTACCACTGATAGTCACACACACACTATGTGTGGTGAAATTAACCTCTGCATTTGACCCATCCCCTTGTTCCCCTTGGGAGATGAGGGGAGCAGTGAGCAGCAGTGGTGGCCGCGCTCGGGAATCATTTTTTGGTGATTTAACCCCCAAATCCAACCCTTGATGCTGAGTGCCAAGCAGGGAGTTAATGGGTCCCATTTTTATAGTCTATGGTATTAATCGGCCAGGGTTTGAACTCACAACCTATCGATCTCACCTCTAACCACAAGGCCAGTGAGCAGGTCACAAGTCCACTGAGCAGGTTATCTGATATTCGGGTCAGTACAGTACTGTCACTTTGCAGGACAAATACAAGCATCTTTAGACGACTACTACTATCGACAACTACAATTAAAGCAAAAATTGCTAGTTTATATTCCGTATTAAAACCATCAAAATCACCCCTTCTGTTAACCACTGTTGCCATTGTTACCCCACATGTAGTTTGTGGTTTACTGGAGTTGCTTATATATTTGTGGACCAGCCAGTACACCAGCCATGTTGCATTAGCACTTGCCTTAGTATATTGTATGCACAAACTGTACATTAAGCTAATGTTTTATTCACTTCACACAATGTACAAATGTTGCTGATGATGTTACCTAGGCAACAATTTTGCGCAAAAGCAGCTTCTATAAAATCCTGTGACTACAAAGGGACAAAACTATGCCAAATGGTAATGCAGAAGTATTAATATTGTAAAGACTTTTTCGATACAGTTCTTTGATGTCATTGTATTATGCAAGTGTGCCTCAATTTGTATTTAACCAGTTGTTTTCTTTTATTGCAGGGCTTTTCCAACATGAGCTTGGAGAGGGTCTTTTCTGGTGGGGCCAACATTACAGGCTTCCAGATCATCAACCCGGACAGCGCAATCGTGCAGCAGTTCCTCCAACGCTGGGAGCGTCTTGATGAAAGAGAATTTCCAGAAGCCAAAAACGCTCCGCTAAAGGTCAGTGAGTGTTTTCTTAGTTTTTTTTAATCTCGTTCTCTAAACATTGCAGCGTTTTCTTGTGTGTCACAGTACACATCAGCGCTGACCCACGACGCTATCCTTGTCATCGCTGAGGCCTTCCGCTACCTTCGGCGCCAGCGTGTGGACGTGTCCCGGAGGGGCAGTGCAGGCGACTGCCTCGCTAATCCTGCCGTACCCTGGAGTCAAGGCATCGACATAGAGAGAGCTCTCAAAATGGTGAGCATGGTTGTTGGTTTTATTCTGACGGCTGCAAGAGCTGAAGCTAAAGGTCGGATTGACGTTTTTTTTCAAACTATTCCACATTCCACAGTTCCCCAAATCGTTGTGTTGAATTTTGACATATTCTTCTCATGGGAACTAGCAATTACATGTAACCAGTTGACAATTCATGCTCAATGCAGAAACAATGCGGCGATAGTTGTTTGAAAATGATCAAACTAATATCCCTGTCTTTGCCATTGAAAGCCTCTCTAATATAGGTGGACCAGCCAGGACAGCATTTATTGTCATGTCAGCAGTAATGTCCATACTAACAATATTTGAGTTGTTCAAATGATACTGGATGCTAAAATGATAACGTTCATTGTCCTATTGCCAAAACATTAGGGACACCTGCCTAATCATATTTGATTGATACAATACGATACCATTATCAAAACATTTCCCGACAGTGGTACTTCAGTTATTTCTAGTAATCTGTTCCAATAGGTCAAACGAAGACCAATTCGTACGATACCTGAAGCATTTTTTCCCATGAGAAATAATGCAAATTCAAATAATCCATGTCAGACAGCCAAAAGTATTACCACAAAACACATTTTATAGATATAAGTTTGTAGATAATAGTTTTTAGTTTTACATACACAAAACAATGTGTATGTATAACTGACAAATTAAATAGATGAATAAACATTTAACATCACTTTTTCCTTTATTAAAGACAACAATGGGCAGCAAGCGCCACACGGACGCCAACATCATACTTTGATTTATTTTGTGAATTTAAAATTGTTTCCCACCTTCTTTATATCCAAGAACAACGACTGTGTGCTCACACGACTTTATTAACATCAACTCATGCAATTAAATGCTTTATGGTACAACACAGCACACAGTATGCTACAACTTGCAACTTTATTTGGCCCCACGGTGGGTTATTTTGCAGTCGTCACCAGTGTTGGGTTAGTTACTGAAAAACAGTAACTAGTTATAGTTACTAGTTACTTCATTTCAAAAGTAACTCAGTTACTAACTCAGTTACTTACACCAAAAAGTAATGCGTTACTGTGAAAAGTAACTATTTAGTTACTTCTTTTTTTCTTCTTTTTTTTTAAAGCTCCAATTAATGCCCTTTTAGCCTTTATTTCAGTACTGTTATTGCACTGGAGAATAATACAATCTGTTGATCAACTTGACATACATTTGTATCACTGAACTCTGCTAAGCAATGTGGTCGACATACAACACACAAAGACAAAGATATGTTACAAAGGCCAATTTGTTTCTGGCCAGAACAAATTGACAAAACTATTTTAAATAGCTGCAACATAACATACATAAGTAACAAACAGCATAATAACAGCATAGCTGTAAAGAAAGAAAGGCACACACTACATACACAAAGCCTAACCAGGCATTTTTTCCTCAAGAAATTCTGACACAAAATCATGTCTGAAGCCCAGAACACTCTACACATTTCCCCAGTTTTAGTTTAGAGATAAGGAAAGATTGGCCTGGCCCACTAGCATCCCTCTTTATGTTTGTGAACTTTATAGTCTATACATTTAGAGTGATGTGATAATCAAACACTCTAGAAGTCTAAAATGAAAGAGTATATAAGAGAATTGACAGCAACGTTCCCTCTAAGGAGCGCGCCTGTGCAATTGCGCACTGCTCAAGCATCCTCTGCGCACGACAAATCTATGCCACGCACAAAATCAAATAAAAAAATAAGCGCATAACAATTTTCGACACGACACGGACACGACAGAGAAAACCATTTTCGTCATCATTGTTCAAATATAATAATACGTCTGTCGAGACGCTTTGAGGACATGAATTCCATCCATCACTTTACTGAGCAAAACTCTTTATTCTCGGCCATAAACACATCACTGTTATATCAACAGCAGCCGCTCGCTCTTTCTCACTTGCGCCAACACATGCACATATGGCACTTAGCCAGTGATGCGTTTACAGCCACACAAAAAGTCGGACAACTCCAACACCACACATAAAGTGCAATTCCAGGTCGTTACTCTATGATTTACCAATCAAATGTGTGCCTATTCTAGTGTCATTTATTAGGAATCTTAATTTATAAATATTAATCATTAAATGCTGTTAATATATTAAATACATACTAATAAAAATATATTTTTTACAAACAGGAAGTTGCAGGAATGTACACATGATCCCCTGCTTACATCTCATTGTGCAACATGTGAATGTTTTAATGGGAACTAAATGCAATGTCTGAAAGGGGTACAAACTATTTCCAAAGCAGGACCTCCACCCAGACAAACAATACAAGTACACACTTCATGAAAAACAATATTTGTTGCTATTGTCATTGTAAGTGGGCCTAAACACTTATATTAGAAAATAACCTCATGGAAATGACTGCTGTCATTTGATTATAATAATAAGAGAATGTTGTCTGTCTATCTGTGTTGGCCCTGCGATGGGTGGGGACGTGTCCAGGGTGTACCCAGTCTTCCGCCCGAATGCAGCTGAGATAGGCTCCAGCGACCCCGAAAGGGACAAGCGGTAGAAAATGGATGGATGGATGGAGATTGAACTTGTTATTTAGTCATGTTTGGGACAGGTGTGCTGCTGGTGTAGCCACAGTGTGCACGTGTGATGTTGCTCACATGGGCTCCACTCAATGCTCAGGGAGTTTTTGCGTTTGCTCACACACATGAACAATTAGAGGGAACATTGATTGACAGAGTGTGTGTACCTTCAGTTCTGAAAGATGAGCAGAGGCAGAGTTAATCCTTACGTGGTGAAGTGTCATTGGAGTCTCTGTCTCTCTTTACTAGCTTCGTCGAAGCATGTTGCTATGTAGCTTGTTTCAGCAGATTTGAATTGCTGTTTTGGGCAGTAGATGGGATCTTTGATCCAAAGCACAATTTACATTTAACTAAATTGTTATTTTCTTTGTGCTCGACAAAAGAAAAGTAGTGAAAATATCTCCATGTTAGCAAACTCGACTTCTGGCTCCGCCATGATCAGACACGCCCCCCTCCCCCCTCTCCTCCCTCCACACACTCACACTCACACTCACACACAGAGCGCATGTCTCTCTCTCTTCTCCGGCTTGTGACACAAGAAGAATCAGAACGATGACACAGCAGCCCTCCGATAAAACACACTTTATACTACAAAAAAAGTAACGTAAAATAACGCAGTAACGCATCATGTAGTAACGGTAACTGAGTTACTGAATATAAAAAAATAACGCGTTAGATTACTAGTTACCGCCGAAACTAACGGCGTTACAGTAACGCGTTACTTTGTAACGCGTTAGTCCCAACACTGGTCGTCACTGACAAAAAGTACAGAGGCAGAGTCACAAACGTGTGGGATTCTTTGTTTGTACAATTCAAGTCAAGCTTTATTTATATAGCACATTAAAACAACTTACGTTGACCTAAGTGCTTCACAGGCAATAGAAGCAATAAAACAGTGAATAATATAATAAACAGTAATAAAATAACGACATATTTTTGTAAAAAAAAAAACTGTTGAGGTAAAAACAATGTAAAACCAAGGTGTTATGTACAAAATGCTTGAAAAAACAAGTGAGTTTTTAGCAGGGTTTTAAAATGCTCTAATGTTTAAGCAGCCCTAATGTGCAGAGGCAGATTGCACAAAATTATACTAATTTGTTGGGCGCAATATTAAACCGTTTAAAAAATGAGAAGGCATGTGAAAAGTGTAGCAAACGTTTTCTCTCCAAAACCAAATTATACTAAAACCAAGATACCATTATGAAAAAAATGCTTACTGTTTTTTTGGTGGCTTTCATTCAGATTGTGCAGGTGTTACCTCATGTTGAGGCCAATAAATAAACAGTGTAGTTAAGCAGCGTTTCTACTCTCTTGTTGCCTGACAGGTCCAAGTTCAAGGTATGACAGGAAACATACAGTTTGACACATTTGGGCGAAGGGCCAACTACACAATTGATGTGTACGAAATGAAAACCGGAGGTCCCAGGAAGGTACGTGAGTGCACATCAGAGACATCACTAAATATCATATTGTACTACTAATTATTATAATAAAATGTTTTTTTGTTTTCATCCAGCATTGTAGAGCTAATACAGCATTGACCCGAATGTAAGACAGTGAAAAAAGTAAAGTATTGATTTGTGGTCTACAGAGTCAAACCTAGAAACCTACTCATAGCACCAAACTACTTCTCCCCAAGAGAGTCAGATCTTTTCTTCCTGTCACACACACACACACACACACACACACACACACACACACACACACACACACACACACACACAAGGGAAAATAGTGTCTAGAATTTTTTGTTAGTTAGCAAACAACAGAGGAGCAGTTTTGTAGCTCATTTTAAGATAATGGTGATCAATGAAGCAAATTTATCAAACAACTGTTGATCAACTAAGAAACAGGTGTCCAAACTTTGACACAACCCTCCACAAAGTTGTTGTTTCTTGTGAGATGATGTAGCAGCAGTTTACAAAATATAATCGGAATACTTTGGTTGTTACACTATGGGCCTGATCTACACAAGATCCAAACACCACACGCTAAACAACGTGTGCAAAAAATCGAATTAAAGGGTGTGTTGCGTGTGCTCTTCTAAGACTCCGTATATATTCAATTAATAAGTGCAAAAGTGGTGCAAATCGCCCTATTTAAATTAGGGTTTTTGTGTGTATTTTTGTATTATTTTGCCATGGAAACACTTATTTCCGCCACATTCTTATGCTCTCCAGCTTGTGTGCGATATTGTTAAACTAGCAGAATACATCTATAATATAAATTTTTTTGCAATACAGAACCGCAATCTATAGACGACAAAAACTATTTTTTCGAGCAGGGGTGTCTAACGTACGGCCCGGAATAAACCAGTTCGGGCAGTATCAGGCTAAGAAAAAAAATGAGCTGCAATTTTTTAATGAAATAAACTGCTGTTCGAAATGTGTCCACTGGATGTTGCAATAGCATTTCCAGTGTAACCCACGTCACACATCTTCACACACTGTGTGAAGATGACGTGTCAGCTGACTTTAAGCGCTCTCTGGAATGGCTGCCGCTACTCCAATCATCCCAGGTGCAAGCATTTTGATGCTCCTCTTGTGGCTGGCGGAAGACTAACGCTGTTGCAACGCACAATACCTTTTTTTAATATAAATTGTCCACTCAAAAGATAAAATAACGAAACCGTAAGATGCAAAGACTTAAATCAGCATTACCATCATCTTTGTAGTTAGAGTTCAATGCAGTTCTCGCAATTGGTAGATGCCGCTATACGCACCCTGAACTCCATTGTAAAAATGTGTGTTTCTACATTGGTGGATTCTGTTTTATTTTATGCTTACATCTACCATGTTCATATTGGTTAAGTGTGTAGTTATGTTACCTTTAATTTGGCTTTTAAGGTGTCATTTTGACAATTGTTTTGATTATATTATAATTGTAATATTTGAATGATGATAAATGAATGTGTTGTGGCAGTTGCAAATGTCACCAATGTAACGGTTTGAGGAAACACTCGAATGTTTTTCCAAACACGCATTTAATTGTGAACTGCCAACATGAGAATGCTAAACAGGAAGTGCTTAAGGTTTATTGGCTTTGTAAATACACTGAGACAAAGTCTAAGTTCATTGTGTTCTTCATGGTGTTTTGAAACTGCACCGATATTTTCCTCAGATTTTCAACTAACTTGAAGTGTTTTGCCTAGATAATTATTTGTACCGTAATTTGTACATTTTCAGAATGAACTTGTTCTATTTTTGGCCAAAGTAAGACAAAGAAAACAATTTTGAAGTTGCCTTTATTTTTAATTTGTTATGCCACTGCGGCCAAGATTTTCCTCCACGCGGCCCCTGAGCTAAAATGAGTTTGACACACCTGCTCTGACAGTCCAAATATGTTGACACACACACGCGGACGGAGGTTTTTCTGTCCAGCGTCTGTCTTTGCAGCTCAAACCCCTCCTTTGTCACAGTTGTGTGCGTGACTGTGCCAGTTTGCGCGTAGATTTCAGACGTACTAAATATAGACGCAGAATAGTTCCCGCAAAACAGTTTCAGCCTTGATAAATCACAAAAGAAATACATTTGCATCTTCTCTTCCCAGTTTTGTGGGCATTCTGATAATCAGCAAAAATTCTACATATTAATGAAGACAGACACGCTAAATGGATTGTGGTCTGTATTTATGCTATTATTATAATTATTTTAATTATCAGTGTATGCAATCCGGGCAGCACGGTGATACAGGGGTTAATGCGTGTGCCTCACAATACAAAGGTCCTGGGTTTGATTCCCGAGCTCCAGGTTTTTCTGTGTGGAGTTTGCATGTTCTCCTCATGACTGCGTGGGTTTCCTCCGGGTGGTCCGGCTTCCACCCACACCCAAATTATGCACCAGGGGATAGGTTGATTGGCAACACTAAATTGGCCCAAGTGTGTGAATGTGAGCGTGAATGTTGTCTGTTTATCTGTGTTGGCCCTGCGATGAGGTGGCAACTTGTCCAGGGTGTACCTCGCCTTCCGCCCGAGTGCAGCTGGGATAGGCTCCAGCACCCCCCGCGACCCCGAGGGGGACAATCGCTAGAAAATGGATGGATTATATGCAATCCTCTGGACACAAGTTTTGTAGATCAGCTTTGCGTGTGCTTTCAAGTTTGCATGTGTTTTTATGAATACAAATCTTTAGTAAATTGGCATGTTGTAATCCCACAACATAAAAACATACCAGGCAGGGTTGCCACGCATTTTGGAAAAAACGGAAAAATGTTGTCACATTTTTTAGTCATAAAAAACATAGAAAAAGAAAAAAAAGGTCAGATTTGCTGACAACGTTTCAATTGTTTTGGGAAAGTGTTTTATCCTCCTAATGAGTGAATACAAACAGGGTGACAACAGACATGCGCAAAACTTTTAACCTATCTTATAGGCAACATTAAGGCACAGCACTTCTCGTCTTCTTCGTCAAGCCAGCAGAAGGCCCCACGTGATTCTACCAGCCTAACAAATTTGCATATCTGCTTCGAACACTTACGAAACCCAATGCTTTCAATTGAGTTAGCAACTTTTCAGACCCCCTTTAAAGACTTCAAGGTGAAAATTATGGCTAGTACAGTATTGGTTCGCAAGTTCAAACGTCTTCTCTCTCACGATTGCGCAGTAAACTGGAATAAAACAAAGGAATGTGTTTTCAGTCATATATGAAAATTTTTAGAGGAAGTGCAGGAGACAAAGTAATGGGAAAGTTTAGTTGGGAAATGCCCTGTTGGACATTGTACCTGCAGGTTGATATGTAATGAAATGCTACACATGCAATATACAATGCATTCTTCCATCATAAAGTTGTCATCCTTACTTTTCATAGATGAATTGTAGCCATAGACTGCACATCAAATGTCTGAGTAATAAACATAGAAACAATATAGGTGACTTCAACTGTAAAAAGAACACCAGAGAATATATTAGTGTATGGCGTGACAACTTCTCTGTGGTGGCTAAAAATGTCCCAGAAAAGTCCTGGAAAATAATCTAAGGGAAATAGTGGGAACAAGGAACTCCTCTTCCTTGACAGAAGTACATTTGCAGTCCTTTTAAGCTCACTTTGGCCATGTCAGCAGAGAGAAACAATACAAGAAGACTAACTTTTTGTCAGACAGTTGACCTCTTCTCTAAAAAAAGACTTTCACCATGTCCATCTGTTCTGACCAATTGACTCATTAAAATACCACCAAAATCTAAAAGAGTACATCAAGCAGATCTGTCACATGTCCTTGGTATCCTTGAGGAGAATGTTCAATCTATTGTGTGCCAAGATTTGCTTTGGATTCTCCACAAAGCAATGACTGTCATCCTTTTATTGCCGGCAAGACAGTGACAAACAATCAGACAGCAACGTGTGTCACCACACAAGAACGAGACACTTTGTGTGCCATTATTGTCTAGAAGTACAAGGACATGTTGAATCTCGCAAAGTACTTGAACTCAGCTTCTGAGCAGTTTCAGATGATAGGTGTATAAACATATAACTCCTCTTTTTTCATAAAAAAAACAGGTGAGAGTGACACTCTTTATATGTGTACAGCAGGGGTATTCAACTAAATTGTTTTAGAGGCCCCATTTCCAGAAAGCAAAGGACTGGGGGGCCAGACTTCTCCCTTCACTATTTTTCTTATTTTGTATATTCTGGAGTGCCCTGCTGTTTTTAAGGACTTTCTGAAATATAGCTCGTAAAAGATCATCTTTATGACAGCACTCGATTGTTAGTGTCTAGTGTGAGTTTCTCACAAGTTTTGTTAACTGAACTCGCAGGCAACCAGTTGAATAGTCCAAATGATGAAAAAGAGAGGACCTAAAATGGAACCTTGAGGAACACCACTAGTATAACTAAAGAAGTTGAACAAATGATTACTGACTGCATCTGAAGAAAACAAACTACAGCAAAACCTTACGTAAATATTTCATATTACGGGAAAAAAATGTGAAACTGCCAAAAAGGAGAGGACTTGTAAGAGTGCCTTGACAAACGCCTCAGTTATGTACATCACAACTTTGGACTCCAGTGCTCCATGTTGGCTAGCAAAGTAAAAATGTCAATGTAAGGATCTGCCAATGTGTTTACAGTTGTCCAATTTCCACTGTACAACAGGAGCATTCTAGAAGTTGGTTGTTTTTTTTTCCTCCCAAGTTTTGAACTGCACTCGAGGGGTGGTATGGTGTCATTCCCTGGCCAGATGTGACCCTCGGACCGCCAGTTAAATGGGCCTGGTGTAGAGTTTGCATTGTTCACTAACAAATGAGAAATTAGATCAAGTGTCAGAATAATCGATGTATCTTTACTATTTGGTTAGTGCAAATCATTCTCGTAGAAATCAAAGTACCGGTATCCTGCAAACGCACCACATCGACCGGGGTATAAGACAACACTGAGTATAAGACGACCCCTTTTTTCAAGACAGGTTTTTGTAAAAAAAATATTCTAGGTCAGCAAAGACAGTCCCTGAAATAACAAATAGTATCGATCATTGATCACCAATATTTTATAATTAGCATCATAACTCCTCCTATGTTGTTTGCTAACTTGCTAACCATTTATGAGGGGTTTTTTCAGACTTTTTATCTTCTGTCTGACTCTTGTGGTCATTACTTCACATTATTTTACTCTTTATGTCCTAACTCAACATTTTTTGAATGCTGTCATCCCTCATTTGTTGTGGTTCATTGGTTCTTGGCGTGATTGCAATACATAAACAAATTTCCGCAAAGTAGATCAATTAAATATTTTTAACCATATTTACAACAATATTTACAACCTTCTAAATAGATTTTTCCACATTATGAAAGTCTAGACATGAAATAACATGTTTGGAGTCACCTTTACACTCTTTTAATCCAATGTAGTAAAGCTTGATACCAGCCATGATACTAAACAGCTCGCTCTGATTGGTTTGGTCTCCTCTAGTTGAGTTGAGTTGAGTTGAGTTTGAGTTTATTTGGAACATCCATGCATACAACATGATACATCACAATATCCAGTTTCTCCATTCAACATGTTCAAAAAGTAGTAGGAAGAAGCAGAGCCTATTTAATCCTACCCTTGTTCCTTTACATAGCAGTTGCTAAAACTTTTGTTCACTCCCTGTTCTCAATTTATGCACAATATACTCCATATGTAATAACATTATAAATAAATAAATAAATAATTAGTGAAGTAAGTTATGTTTCATATGGTGAGATAAGTAAGATTATCTAGAAAATGAATGGATGGATGAAATAAATTCAGAATGGTTCTTCTTCTTTGTACTTTGTAAACACTTTAAGTTTGAAGAGTTATATATTAGTACATTGTTTGATTACTTTGATTTCTAGTGGCCAATACTACTGTCGTATTAATATTTTTGCTCATTTAGTCATTGTTTTTGTTTAAATATGCTTAATTTAGGACAGAAATAATGTAAGACTATGCTTAAAAAACATAAGAAATGTAATGAAGCCGCAATATTTGAAGCGTGTTTTAGTTAACTAAACTTGTTAAATTAAAGGTTTAGAATAAAAATGATAATCAGTACACATTTATAATAATATATTTTCATTGTAAACATAATTCTCTTTTTTTCTAATAATGCTGTCACTGCAAATGTGTGGGTTTGGGAAGTAAATAGGAACGTCACTATAAGAATACCTGCATATTAATAAAACACAAAATATAGGTTACAAGATCCAAAAGTGTAGACATGAAGTTGCAAACAGAGTTGCACGGATGAAAACATAACCTCCTTAGTGCAGATGAAAATAGCTTACAGAATTAAATTCCAAATAAATTGTACTGTAACTACACGCACAAAGAAAGCCACACCCACGCTGAAGTAGCTTGACCCCCCCGCCTCCCAACTCCCTCTGCAAACAATGGCATGGAATGGACATGTCGCCCCAGTGCCAGCTCGCCCTGTCCTGTCCAAATATCTCAGCTCGCACGGCAACATGTGAGCGAGCGGCCCACAGCGCCATTGTGCGACCTGCAGTGACACCGCCGTGAGTAGTGAGCGTGGCACGAGTCTCATTCATGACCCTCACATGAGTGCATTGAAACTGTCCTAAATGTTTGTTTTAAGGGTTATTTCATAATCCGCTGATGTGTGTGTGTTGTATTATTAGAGCAGCAGAACACTAAGATTGTCTGCCTCAAACCATGCTGCCTTCTCGTTATGTAAGGGAACGTTTGCAGAGCCCTGAATAGCTTCCTCCCACTCAGCTGAAGCGAGGTCCAGGTGAAGAGCGCTACCAGAAGCAGAGAAACTCATCATATTAGCACAATACAGCATAGAATCCAATGCATTTTATTGCCATTGTACTCAATGAGATTGAAATCCGCTCGTTTCAAGTGTAGGCATGCATGTGGAATATAGAGTATACAACAGAATTAAGAAATAATGCAAAAAAGACAACATAATTATTGCACGGCTATAAGGAATGGATGTTGGACAATGCACAGTATACTGTGCCAACAATACTGACAGTTTCACAATAAAGCAAGGGTGTCCATAGTGTGGCCCGCAGCTAAAATTCTGTTGGCCCACAGTATATTGCCGAAATAAAATCCAACCAAATAATATCAGTAAAAATGTAAGAAAAAAAAGAGCAAAAATATATATTGTAATAAGAAATGGCTAAAATGTTTTTAGTGTAATAACTGGCAATAATCCGCTTTGTCATCTATAATGCAAAGCTGATGCCAAGTTTTATATTTCCATATATTTAACGTCTGTTTAAAAAAACAAAAGCCAAAATGGACCCCGCATGCTGACTTTTCAGTATGTAGACCATGGTGAAAAAAAAACTTGGACGCCCCTGCAATAGACTTAGACTTAGACTTAGACTTCCTTTTTATTGTCATTCAAATTTGAACTTTACAGCACAGATAAGAACGAAATGTTGTTACATAAGCTCATGGTAGTGCAGGATAAAAAAGCAATAAGGTGCATATATAATTAAATAAATATATATAAATATATATATATATATATATATATATATATATATATATATATATATATATATATATATATATATAAAATAAATAAATATATATAAATACATATATAAATAAATAAATAGATTACTGTACAGATAAATATATTGCACTTTTTCACATGCGTCCACGTTTATGGATGTATGTTATATTGTCTTTTTTATTCCAGCGAGTTAATCCATTTTGGGGGGAGTTGAGGGGATAATTTAATTATGATGCGTTCAAGAGTCTTACGGCTTGAGGGAAGAAGCTGTTACAGAACCTGGAGGTTTTGCTTTGGAGGCTGCGGAACCTCTTTCTAGAGTCCAGCAGTGAAAACAGTCCTTGGTGGGGGTGGGAGGAGTCTTTTCAGATTTTCTGAGCCCTGGTCAGGCAGCGACTTTTTGCGATCTCCTGGATAGGAGGAAGAGGAGTCCTGATGATCTTTTCCACCGTCCTCACCACTCTCTGGAGAGACATCCAGTCTAAGGCATTGCAGGCTCCAGTCCAGAAAGAGATGCTGTTGGTCAGCAGGCTCTCTATAGTGCCTCTATAGAATAAAATAAATAAAGCCATGACTGAATATTAAACAGTCTTCTTCCACACCAAAAATTATAAGGAAAGTACATTATTTAATGAAAAAATAAATTACATATATACATACATTATTGGTTTTGGGAGCAATGTAAGCACAGTGGTACCTCTAATACGAGTTTAATTTAAAGGGGACGTATGATTTTTTTTTTTAACATTCAAAATACTTCCTTGGAGTCTACATAACATGTAATGTTTCAAGCCGCTTTCTGACCGTCTCTGCAGGATACGCTGTTTTGTGGGCGGTCTTATTTACGTGCCTCCACTTTGACTATGTATTCCCTCTGTCAGCTATGTTGTAGTTTCTAGCTCTTCCATATAAAGTCTACTGACCAATATGTTAGAACTATACGCTACTTTGTATTAGAAATGGCAACAGTGGAGGATGCATGTGCACATACGAGCCAGTCTGCCCCACAGCAAGAGGATGGAGAAAAATAAGAAACTTATTAACTACTATGTTGGACTACAATGGCGGACTTGCACAAAGCTTTTCGAGTAAACCTTGACCATATATGGACATATCCACTGACGTCACCAATTGAAAAAACGTCACAATTAAGGCAAATTCCAAACGGCTCGTTTAGAGGAAGTATTAAGGAAGGTAAAATTGCTTTATAAATACCTCGGCCATGCCTCCAGGGTTTGATTTAAAAATTTTGGAGTGTATGCCGATCCCAAATACACCCAACAGGTACCAATAGGTAACAAAAGTTGGTTTTGCGTAATAGGCCCCCTTTAAGTTCTGTGACACCAATATTTACTTGAAAAACAACGTCGCCCTTTGAAATACATTTTAACCGATTTCATCGCCCACCCCAACCCCCCAACATCACAATTTTGACATGTAACATAGCTTTTAGATTACAAATATAGTATGAAACACAACAATAGAACGTATTACAAACAACTACAACAGTTGTATGAAGTAATGTAATAATGTACAGTATTTACCTAGGAGAGTGGACTTTCAAAGTATCTCCTTCCAGCTGTTTTTCCGTCAAACATACCATCAGCAACTTTTGCATATTTTCATGGATAAATGTCTGCCATTAGATATTTTAACATCCTTGGCTGGCGGTAGACTTATTCCGCTTCGGCATGGTGTCGACGAGCAACGCTCACATTGCTTCGCCAAGTTGGCTGCACATTTTGTCATGTTTCAGATGATTTCTTTAAACATGATTTCTTTTAATTCAATGAATATCACCCACTTCTTCTTCTCAGCGCAGTCCTTCACACTCACTTTCTCAATAAAAAAAAATAAAGTTATGTCCATCTCTAGCTATAAGCTAATGCTAGCGAGTAAGACCGGATATTTTGGTCAGATTTTACGGGGTTCACTGCGACATTCGCTACGTCAACTAATGGTGTGGAGGTTCAAAACCCAAATGTTTGCTAGCAACATAAAGCATAACAATTAGTATCTCGAGGGACCACTGAAATTCAATTACTTTGGGTGTGCACAAACTTTTTCCACCGAGGGCCGTTTACAAATAAAAATGTGTGGCGAGGACTTGTGGACAATCGAAAAACTCGTATTGTCTGTGTCTTTTTTTCTTCTTGTAATAACTTTCATCGTTTGTGTTGTTTTTCAGATCGGCTACTGGAATGAATACGAAAAATTTGTATATATAATGGATCAGCAGGTCACCAACGAGTCGTCTTCTGTGGAAAACCGAACAATTGTGGTCACTACTATTATGGTACACTCTCAAGCGGGTTTTAAGTGTTTCACCTCAAGATTTCTGCCACTCAAAGGTCAAGGTGTCCATTGTTGCAATCTGTCCTGGGAGGGTAGAATTATTTCCTTTTGAGTTTGCTTTCCATCCACTCACTACATGTTGAAACAGTCGACTCACAAAGAGTGTTTCAACTGTATCCGTGTGGGTGTCAAAGCATTTTGTTTTTTTTATATTCAGTGGGCTGTTGTAGTAGTGACATCACAATAACGGCTTTGGTAAAGATAACCGTAGAGATAGGCACCTATTCACATTCTGTGCGTACGTAAGTAACAGTGATTCCGTCTCATCGGGTAAACAGCTCAGTGACAGAGCCTCATGATTTGAGAGGACATAAACAACCGATGGGTCACGCGCTCTTGGTTGCTTATCCCTTTTTTCACACAAAAAGTGTACTCGCCATTTCAACTTTAACCAAGGATTGTACTATTATCGTGCTGACAGGAAAGATTAATTCATCGCTCATAGCAAAGTGACTCATCTGCCATCTTTAAATGTAAAATAAGGTGCGCCTTATCTTACATTTAAAACTCTGGCCTCGTCTTCCTTCTGACTTTGTCTATTATGTTTTCATCTTAGGCAAATTCAGAACATGTTTCACCATAATAAAGTGTGGTATTATTATAGGAGCATCATAGTCAACTCATTTTGTATCATAGAAGTTCTGGATGAGAGTTCCATTGAGATCAACCATAAATTACAACCTGATCTGATGAGATTTGACTGAGATATATCAACATCTACACATGTCCAATGGGATTTTCCATGTTAAATTCAAATTGCTGCAAATGCACAATCTGGATCAGATCCGGTGACCACACACACTCATAACAGTCCATTCACACACTCGTCATAAAATCATTCAAAGAAGTGTCTATCTCCAAAAATTGACATAAGTTGAATAATGTAATGAAAGGTTGTTCAGTTTTTCAAGGTTCCATATTATACTGTTTTTGAGGCCCCACACTAGTGTATTGGAAGTGTGTTCTCTAACACCTAGCCTTATTGCTAGCATTCATGTAACAGCCAAAAGCTTGTTGTCCAGCACAACTCTTAAGACATCAGGGAGTGAGGTTTAACAACGTAAACTGCACAGTTTAAAAGTGCTTTCAGGAAATGTGGCTGTAGCTTTAATGGCCCCAAGAACCACTAATGTGCACTTAATCCCTGTTATAAATATACACTGGAACTCTGCACTTGTCCAATACAGTGGAACCTCGATTTACGAACTCTTCTTTCTAAGAACTTTTCGATTTATCGCAGACCGAATTCATTCATGTATTTATTTGACAGAGACAGTACAATTAAACATTGCTACCCGGGTAACCGATGTCAAAGTACTTAAGACATATAGCCACAGGCTCATTTGCAACCCTTGTCCCTGGTTTTACTTTTTTTTAAATATGAGAAAAGTGTAAAACAAATACAAAAGGATTAAGACAAGTACAAAAATAAAAACACATTAAAAATAATTGGCCCCATACATCCAGTTCTAGTGCTCACACTTCTGATTTTCCTTAAGCCACTTTTTCAGTTTTGTGGGGAAAATTTTAATGTCCGACTGTGACTTTAACTCCAGTGGCAAAGAGTTCCACAGATGTGAGGCCTTCACTGAGAACGCAGACTGACCAAGAGTGGTCCGGCACCTTTTCACGCTACAGCTCGAGTCTGCACACCTTCACTACTCTATCTTTGTATTTCTTTACCCATCACATCAGGGGCTAATCAATTAAGACACTTAAAAATAGTTTTTAAAAATTAGAAATTTATCAAATTATCAAAACTCATATTGTTATATATTTGGGTAATATGGCAGTGATGATGCTTCATTGGTTTTTGGTCAAATATCTTTAGTGTTTGTTTATATAACGACAACAGAGGCTTCACTATACATCTTGTGGCCTGCCCCCAGACCATGGCACAATAAGACATATGGGATAAAATCATTGCATGCATGTAAACTTGTGCAGCTTGAACAGATAAACAAGGTCTAATAAGCCTGAAACAGTTTATATTTATTTTTATGGTCTCAGTCATTTTTATATATGGCCATCAAATTTTAGCTTAGGGTCCAAAATAACACCCAGATATAAAAACAATCATTTACCTGCTCTATTTCATTTTGATTAATGTTGACCTGAATTTTATTTAATGATTGTTTTTTCAAAGAGAAACACATTGAGACAGTTTTGTTATGATTTAGGGTTAAACAGTTATAACAGAATAAAAATATGCAGCAGGGTACATATGGATGTGCCTGGCAGCACATCCATTGTGGGCAGGATAATGGATCTCCATGCTCATTCAGTCAGCACAGCAGTGCTGTCGTTCGCTTCTGTGCTAGTGTGTTAGTTGTGTGCTTTTGTTTAGGGATGTCCGATAATGCCTTTTTGCAGATATTCCGATATTGTCCAACTCTTTAATTACCGATACTGAAATCAACCGATACCGATATCAACCGATATATACAGTCGTGGAAATAACACATTATTATGCCTAATTTGGACAACCAGGTATGGTGAAGATAAGGTACTTTTAAAAAAAATAAAATAAAATAAGATAAATAAATTACAAACATTTTCTTGAATAAAAAAGAAAGTAAAACAATATAAAAACAGTTACATAGAAACTAGTAATTAATGAAAATTGGTAATATTAACTGTTAAAGGTTAGTACTATTAGTGGACCAGCAGCACGCACAATCATGTGTGCTTACGGACTGTATCCCTTGCAGACTGTATTGATATATATTGATATATAATGTAGGAACCAGAATATTAATAACAGAAAGAAACAACCCTTTTGTGTGAATGAGTGTGAATGGGGGAGGGAGGTTTTTTGGGTTGGTGCACTAATTTTAAGTGTATCTTGTGTTTTTTATGTTGATTTAATAAATAAAAAATAAATACATTTAAAAAAAACGATACCGATAATAAAAAAAACGATACCGATATTACATTTTAACGCATTTATCGGCCGATAATATCGGACAGCTCTACTTTTGTTTAGTTGAGTTTTGCTAGCTCAGTGCGAGTTTAAAGAAAGCAATGGACAAACCGTCCGTGTTCGGGCAGAATTGATATCATGTGTCATGTCATCCCCTCATTTTGTGATCGTAAACCGGTTACTATCATAACATCCTTAAAGAGTTAATTGTGTATAATAGGGGACCTTTAAAGGGTGCAACCTCGTCATTGTATCTGTCATATAATGTGTATCATTGATGTAACATATGGAAGTAGGAAGTTTAAAGTACGTATAAAAACATAGCGCTGGAAAATCATGGAAAAATGATAGACATTGATGATGAATACTAAAAGGTGGCCATCTAATGATGCAACCAAGCCAGTGTTTAACTAATTGACATTTATTGACTATCAGTGAGATTGGCAATGCATTGTCTGTAACGTTTCTTCTGTCACTGACGTTTACTTAATGACCTGGAAAAGTGCTTTGTACAGCTTGTAACGCACCTCTCTTCCCCCGTGTGCTATGCTGATGCAACGCACGCACGCACAATCCGACCTTCCCTCCCCGCCCCCCCTGCCCCCTCACCCACATAAGGTCATAGATTTAGGATGAGGTTCGTATGAGGGAGCCCTAACTTCCCGCTTCCTGCGCTTGTCTCCCCGCTGGCCCACTTGGCCTATTTTACTGCAGCAGCGGCCCGCTTTTTTTGTTGACCCCCCTATGTGCTCCAGTTAAGCTAATGCTGAGTGATCACCGTCCACTGTTTGTGTGTGTGTGTGTGTGTGTGTGTGTGTGTGTGTGTGTGTGTGTGTGTGTGTGTGTGTGTGTGTGTGTGTGTGTGTGTGTGTGTGTTTGTGTGTGTGTGTCATTTGTGCTCGCTGTCCCTCCCCGCATGCATGCATGCCTCTGTGTCCATGCACCTGTGTGACCGCTGAGGTCCATCCATTGTGCACATGCGCTGTCTGTCTTTACCGTCTACTCAAACTGTGTCTAATTAACAGGAAGCACCGTACGTGATGTACAAGAAAAACTATATGCAGTTGGATGGGAATGAAAGATATGAAGGCTACTGTGTCGATTTAGCTACTGAAATTGCCAAACATGTGGGGATAAGATATAAGCTGTCGGTAGTTCCGGATGGGAAGTACGGAGCCAGAGATCCAGAGACTAAGACGTGGAACGGGATGGTGGGTGAACTGGTTTATGGGGTAAGTCTCAGTTTTTTGTATTGACTAACAAAATCAATTTGTTGTTTATGATTACAGTGGAACTTCTGAAGTTGTAGACAACCTGGTACTTTGTTCACGTTTCAAAACCCTTTTTTTTACCAATATTAAACAAGAGGCAAACTGTTGCCATCTCGGGACATTTTTAAAGGTACTTTGAAGTAAGTTCAGAATTCTTAACTGTCATACATGCCACATTTTTAGCCATTTTGTTTTGTAATTTACAAGGTCTACAGTACAAATATGATCTCGGTATCAAAAGTAAAGGTGGGACTTTGATAGTTGCTGTAGATGTAAATATTGATGGGAAACAACATGCCGTGTTTTTACCTCTTCTGGGGTCCTCAAGGATGGCAGTTTGAACACTGTTTTGTGTGACATTGGAGGCACATTTTCCCAAAACTATGGTCAAACATCAACTTTAGACGTTCCACTGTGTCATTTGTATATGACAGACACTTTTCACTTTTTTGTATTACAAAATTCTTACGTGTTGTTGCCAAAATGAGTGAGACTTAAATGCAACAAATTATTTCTTAACAATTTGTTTTTAACTTACTTGAACTTGCTTTAGTTATTGGGCACTCATTAAATGTCAATATCCAAACTGAGCCGAGAAATTCCTGGACAAGTTGTAACATATAGGACCCATGTATTAAATCTAGGGCTGTCAAAAATTATAAGTTAAATCATGTGATGTATCACAAAAAAAATATTGTATTAGTCATGTATATCTGCAAATTAATCACCCGATTTGTTTTGACTCTACATGCTCCTTTACTGTAACCACGGATGTGAAAATGTGTATGTTCACTTCAAAATATACCCTGACTGGACTTTAGGTAAAACTGTCACCAAGTTTTGAGAAAAAAAATGTTGTGCATTCGCTTAAAACATTTTACAAAATCTTCATGTATGACACTGACAAAAAAATTGCATTTGTATCCCAAATCTTTGGCTCTTTTTTTTAGGTCAATTTAAATTATGCAAGCAATCAATTAATCATGCTTAATCCAAATTCAAAAGTGTGATTAATCTGATTTAAAAAGTAATCATTTGACAGCCCAAATTACACATTTTTGAATGATGTTTCTATGTTAATATTTAAACAGTAAAATATAATTATATTTAGTTGACGTTTTGATGGTTTGTTCTATTTTGTATCTTACAGTAGAGCTGTCAAAAATAACACGTTAACGCATGTGATTGATCACAAAAATGTATTTAATTAATCTCGTAATTTATTTTACTGGGACGGCGTGGCGCAGTGGAAGAGTGGCCGTGCGCGACCCGAGGGTCCCTGGTTCAATCCCCACCTAGTACCAACCTCGTCATGTCCGTTGTGTCCTGAGCAAGACACTTCACCCTTGCTCCTGATGGGTGCTGGTTAGCGCCTTGCATGGCAGCTCCCTCCATCAGTGTGTGAATGTGTGTGTGAATGGGTAAATGTGGAAGTAGTGTCAAAGCGCTTTGAGTACCTTGAAGGTAGAAAAGCGCTATACAAGTACAACCCATTTATCATTTATTTACTGGCATATGCTATGTTGCAGTCATTGATCATGTCTATTCATATGCCAGGGCAAATATGAGAGAGGAGACTTCGACTGGTGGACCTTCAAAATACACTTTATATAAAACTGTTATAGCATGACTCCTTTTTTTCTACATTCAAACACTTTCTTGTGGTCTATATAATATAATTGCGGTGCTTTTGGTAAAAATGTTGCTTAGATTATGTTTTACAGACCATCAAGTCGTTTTCTGACCGTTTCTTCAGGATGCGCCGTATTGTGGGAGGTCTTATTTACGTGCCTCCATTTCGACTGCGTCTTCTCCCCGTCATCTTTGTTGTACGTTTTAGCACTTCCATATGGAGTCTACTGACAGATATAAGTGAGAACTATACGCTACTTTGTATTAGGACAGGCAACAGAGGAGGATGCATGTGCATGTACGAGACCGTCTGCCCCACAACAAGAGGATAAGCAAATAAATTATATGAATTCAAGGGAAACATTTAACAACATTTAACATGTTTAGGTATAACATTAAAATGGTATTTGTGGCAAAATATGTGGGTCTTTTTTTAAGTTAAATGGGCTGTTTGCAACATATACACAGATGTCTAGAGGGCGCTAACTTTCAAATGTATTTTACACAGTATATCCCGCCCTCTTCCGACCTCTATGATGTAATGATGTAACTACATATGTACGTAACACGTGCACGCGCATTAGCTTTGGGTGTTGTTAGCTAATGATAGTGATTTGGGTAGCCAGTGTTGGCTATTGAATGTACATTTTATCATAACAACATGACTGCAAATTGTTCGTTGATTCTCTTGGACTGCTTTTGTATGTGTGCACGTGCTGTCTGCACGTACGTGTTAACGAGACAGGGTGAGAAACCGCCGTGAACACACATTTTATCCAGGCCGGCAAAAAAATGTGTATTACATTAACTCAGTAATTGTGAAAAATGTAGACAGTTGTACAAAAAATGCTTTCTGTTAAACCACTATTGGTAACACAAGCAAGCCAATGGTGGTCTTGTTATTTATTTTTGTATTCAACTGTGAGCAAGTTGCAAACAGACCCTTTAATTTAAATTATGCTAATGAGTAATTAACTGGGGTTAATTGTGATTAATGTAAATGTCAAAGTGTGATTAATCGGACTTTACAAAAATGAATCGCTTAACAGCACTTATTAGCTAAAGCCATTAGTAGTTTATAATTTAGTTACAATGAATATAAAAACTATATATATCATCTAAAACACCAATAAAATACTATTATGTCTTATTATTTTATTTATTTTTTCTTTATGATTTTATTCGATCAAGCATCCATGCTTTTTAAATTCACATTTTCTTTGCAAATTAATATGTAATAGTGAAGTATACAATCTCCAGTTTTAGTTACGAATTATGGTTCCTCGTCAGATTAAGTGTTACGATATTTGAGAACTTGGCTGAACATACAGAATGGAAAATACTTGAATATGAAAGTAGTTATGTATGTGTATGACTCTTTAGCATAGCACCCTGCACAAATCTTTTTTTAATATTAGTGATGGAAGGTAGCAGCTTGGCTGCTACAACTTTGACTTTAATACCAACTCTTTAGAAGTAATTTCTGCCTCTCACATTTTATAAAATGTGTAAGTATGATTGTTTGGGGTTGCTTTAGAGATGAATCTACCAGGCTGATTCACATTTTTGATAACTGCCCACATAAGCTCCTCCACCTCTGTCTTCCAACCCTCTCACTGTTCATAATGGAGAGTTGGATCAAGACAAAGACACCAGCCAACACAAATGATGGTGACTCATCTCAGATAGAAGATGCACTTGCGTAGAATTCTGAGCTCCCACATCTTCTACATAGATTTAGAGTAAAACCTCCAAAATGCATTAGGTTTTCCTAATTGAAACCAGCCATCGTAAAACCAAACAGAAGTTGACTACTATATAATAAAACTAAACGAAAGTGAAATTACTCCAAGGGATACTGTCAAGCAATACTGCCTTGTTGGTATTTAATATCTACATAATAGATGGTTTTTACAAACAAAAAACACAGGTAAAGTTTGTGAAAGTAATTTGTGCATATACTGCCTATAATCACCACAGTGTTTATTTTGGGGTGGAATTTACCTTAGATATCATTTATAAGTCCAGAACTGTGAAATCTGTTCCAGTGTTGTCAGTAGTTATTTAAGGGGTGATAGTGGGTGTTGCAGCCAAACCAGTTTAGATAAATCCACTGCTTGAGATATTCACTGGGCTGACATCTATTGATCTTCCATGATGTCCTATGTGATGGTTTGAAATCGATGTGATGTGATTGATTGATTAAATATGAAAGTTTTGTTGGACTTTTAAAGCATATTTGAATTTTACAGTTATTCAACGGCAGCTTTTCACACATCAAAGTTGTTATTTCCCTGAATGTCTTTGCTCTAACCATCAGTGTCCCTACTTCTGCAGAGAGCTGACATAGCCGTGGCTCCTCTCACGATCACGTTGGTACGAGAAGAAGTGATCGACTTCTCAAAGCCCTTCATGAGCTTGGGCATCTCCATTATGATAAAGAAGCCTCAAAAGTCCAAACCTGGGGTCTTTTCCTTCCTGGACCCTCTGGCCTATGAGATTTGGATGTGTATAGTGTTCGCCTATATTGGCGTAAGCGTGGTGCTCTTCCTGGTGAGCCGCTTCAGTCCTTACGAGTGGCATCTGGATGAGAACGATGAGGCCAAAGACCCCCAGAGCCCCCCTGACCCACCCAACGACTTTGGCATATTTAATAGCCTCTGGTTCTCCCTGGGTGCCTTCATGCAGCAAGGATGCGATATCTCGCCAAGGTTTGTTGCCGCGTTCCGTCTCCACCACTTCTCACCATCTCTTTGCATTTTATAGTCCCTTACATACATCTCCATCCCGCCATGGTGCATATAGGTTATTTTGGCCTCCCCTATCTTCTTGCCTCACGACACTCGGTCACACCCTTTCTTTCTGTGCATCCGCTGGATTTTGAGCCGCGAGTCGGCAGCGGTGCTCCTCACCCACAAATTAACTTATATTCACCATGCTGAGGGCTGTAAAATGCACAGGGCTCATTTCATTGCCGAGTTCCTCGTTGACTCTTGGAGGGCTACCGTGTTTTTGCTGCATGTCCCATTTTACGCTCATCAACCTGGTGCATATAACGCATTTCATGTGGAAACGCCATCGCCGCCTTGCGTTGATGAAGTGCCCCCGAGTGACTACATCACGTGTTTAACAAACATGACGATCCATGACTCCTTTCATCCTTGTTGTTCCGTCCGTGACTTCTTCTTCAAGGATTCACCAAGATAACATATGGATTTGTCTGACAAAAAAAAGCAACTCAGAAAATCCTCTGAATGCTGGTAGATGCTGTTGCTGACCCCAAACGCCAAGAGAACGATAATTCTGGTCGATACTGCATTTCGCAGAAATCCACAGAAACCATGCATATATGCCCCCTAGTGGCTCTGAGCAGCTAAGGGGATGACATCACTGCAATCTTATTGGCCGGGTAGTAAGTGCTTCATTATGTTTTTCTGGTGGTATCATGGCATCACCATTGAAGTACCTTACTTTTTCACTTTTTTTAAAAACTTTTTTAGTACTGACTATCAAATTGTGGAATAAATAAATATTTGTACACATATTAGCCGCACCAGACCATACGCCGCAGTTATATACCGGTACGAAAGTGTAATGGACCCGAGTGGTGGGATGATAAAATCTATTAAAATTTTGCTAAAAACTAATGTAAATATTAAGAACCCAATGTAGTGAGAGCAGCCATCCCAAAATAAGGAAAGATAATTATTCTTGTTCACAATTTATTACAATCCGAATTAGGGTACAGTCACGACAGGCGTAGTGGGTCCGTGTCCTGGCTCCGCCCACTTCCACGGCGTCCTCCTGCACACAGAATTAAATCGAAGGCAGGCCACGGGCATAAAATCATTTAAAAACACAGAGACGCTCTCAGGGCTGACGTCACACTTACACGCAAGGCAGGGGTCTGCTGTAGTTCCGCGTAGAAGTATTGGGTAAGCCCACTCTCCTCACAAGTCTCCGGTGGGACCTACGTGGTGGTACTCATCCCGTCTCGTGGTCGCTCCCGGGAGTCACCGCAGGTCTCTGGGTCCCGATCGCTCCTGCCCACAGGACCACACAGCCAACGCACAACGCACAAGCCCGCAAGCCCACAGCCCAAGGCAATTGATCACCCCCACAGATCCACAATCCACGACACTTACTTCGGAGGCAGAGTTTCTTCTGCCCCTGCGTGTTGTGGGCTTCTTGGGGTTCACTCCGGTAGCCTGCGGGGTCTGCTGTGTAGTCCTGGATTCCTTCCCAGCCTGCGGGCGTCCACCCGGACGCTCTTGGCAAAGCCTGTCGATCCTCTCCGGTCACTCCCCTGCTTGTGTCCCATCACAAAAGATTTTGAAAATGATTATTTACATAACTTAATTGTTTCCAAACGGGACCTGTAACACGGCAGTAAACGGCTGATTAGACAAAACAGAAGTTATTGTCATGCACCGACTAGCTGCGGAAGCTAGCTCTACAATCAGCTCAACAGACTCAATAACTCCACGGTGACTTTTGGTGAATTTACAAAACTGAAAAAATAAAACAAGTATACCATTGTAAGTAAATAATACTAACACAAACACTTGTTAAAGTGTTAGCAAATTTGCTAATGCCTACGACACTAGTTTGATTACATTACGGTAGCATGTACAAATAAGAATGAACACACTCCTACAGATATCACACATAGGACGGTTTAGTAAGTATCAATTGCTTTAGTTACATTGTAAAACTTACAAACTTTGCTTGAAGTGATGAATGAAGAATCATTTTCAACAGAGTTGCTACAGACAAATAGATTCAATAGGATATGCTTCTGGTTCAAGGCAGGAAACCGTAAGTACGATTTCAACATGCAGCACCTGCAGTGAGCAAACTCGTCATAGCACAAACTAACACACCATTTCCGTGTCTCTGTCGGTGTTGAAGACTATTTGTTGAATAAAAATCCATAAATTAGCCGCACCGTTTTATAAGCCTCAGGTTTCAAAGCCTGGGGAAAATGTAGCGGCATATGGTCCGGAAAAAAGGTAATTGTCCCAAATAAACTGCACATTTGTGTTCGAATCTGTCAAGCAATGGTGATGCTATTACCACTGTTTTGTTCAAACTGTTGCACAATGACAGTGTGAATGCCTGACTCAGCATTGACACGGTTGTTTGCCTTAAGCTTAAACCATGCATGCATTAAGCCTGTGTTGTCAGCTGTGACAATAATCTTGCACAGCTTGAACAGAGTTATGACAAGCTCTGAACTATTTCTAGTCACTGTGCATGTGTCCACTGCAAAAACTGAAATCTAAGCAAGATTGAATATTAAAATCTAGGTTACAGTTGAGCCATGAATAAATATTTTTCCACCTCAGAAAAAAGTTTCAAATAGACAAAATCTGGGGAATTTATACACGCAAACCAACCAACTTCTCCCCAAACGATTCAGATCTTTTCTTCCTGTCAATCACACTCCAGTGGAAAACAAAAGAGGAGTTATTATTCTAATTTTAAGATAATGGCAGTCACCGAACAGCTGTCGAGCAGCTAAGAAATAAGCAATTTATTTTTTTGATTATAATACACTTTCAGTTGATTGTTTTGTTCATATTGAACACATAATAAAAAAATGTTTAATTATTTTCCTTTTGCAATAACTCCTCTGTTCATTAATATAGTGATATTAATGTGTATCAGAGGTACAATGACGTGTACATGATCTTTAAAATCAGTGCACACTTACAGTACGCGGAGCCCAGGAAACACCATGCATGGATTTTTTTTTTTTTTATTAAGCGCACTTACTGCACAAAATGAAAACAATACTAGTAAAGAACCTTTATGTTCTGTTTAAATGGGATGTTTTTAACTTGCTCACAGTTACATTTTTCATACCAAAAAATATACAAGAACACCAGCTGGATTATGCACTGCAAATTTTTTGCCTCTTGCCAAGATATAACATTTTATTTATGTCCCTAGTTTTAAGAGCTATTTATCTATTTTCAGTCATTGACTTCAGATCATAATCTTAATTTTAGCATGAATAATTATAATAATTGTGTCTATTATAGTTTAAAAATGTTAAAATTGGGAAAATAACTACCGGTATTCAAAAAATATATTTTAGTTTACCCTATATAGAAAGAAAATGTTGAAAGATTCTGCAACATCCTGAGGATGCTTAATTTAAGAATTGCAAGTTGAATAATGCTTCTTTTCAGAATAAAATACTTAAAAGTTTTGCTAATTTATAGACATACACATCTAAACTTAGGATGTATTTTCAAGTAAAATTAACGAGCTGCATTGACAGGTAATTTCACTAGATTTTACAATTTTTTTCTAAAATCTAATCTTTTTATCTTAGATTTTGTCAGCTTGTTTTTTCAATGTTTGACCATTAGTGGTTTAAGACAGATATTTTTTTAAAGTATCCATATCTTTCACTGTTACTAATTACATTCAATAATAATTGCTCGTCGGTCCGAGGAAGAAACTAACAATCTGAAGCCATGTTGTTGTTGTTGTTATGATGGATTTTTTAATGATAGCTCATGTTAGCGATCCAAATCGCTATGATTAGCTAACAACACACAAAGCTAATGTGCGTCAACATGTTACATACTGTACAGACAGTTATGTCGTTACGTGCCCTAAGAGGGAGGTATATAATGTTTGGAACACAATTAAAAGTTAGCACCCCCTTTTGTGTAAAGGTTGCAAACAGCCCATTTTAACACGGTTTAAAAATACTGGGTCATCTGGATCATCAAAAAGCAAATAGCTCAATTTACAATGATGGACTCAACTTGGGGATAGGCTTAGCAAAGATCCCGTTTTGTGGGAGGTCTTATTTAGGTGGCTCCATGTCTACCATATACTGTATGGTTAGTCCGCTGACGTCACCAGTGGGACGTCACAAATGTGGCAAATTCCGAACTGCTCCTTTGGAGGAAGTATAAGGGAAGGCAAGATTGTTTTATAAATATCTCTGCAATGCCTCCATGGTTTGATTTAAAATGTTTGAGACTTATGCAGATCTCAAATACACAGCAGTACCAATAGGTAAGAAAAGTTGGTTGGATTGATTGAAACTTTTATTAGTAGATTGCACAGTACAGTACATATTCCGTACAATTGACCACTAAATGGTAACACCCGAATGGGTTTTTCAACTTGTTTAAGTCGGGGTCCACGTTAATCAATTCATGGTACAAATATATAGTATCATCATAATACAGTCATCACACAAGTTAATCATCAGAGTATATACATTGAATTATTTACATTATTTACAATCCGGGGGGTGGGATGTGGAGGGGGTAGGGGGGGTTAGGTTTGATTGATATCACTTCAGTCATCAACAATGAGACACTGAAACAGTGTAGGATATGTACAGCGAGCAGTGAACATCGTGAGTTCAGAAAGCATAAGAAAAGGTATATACATTTGATTATTTACATTTGATTATTTTTACAATCCGGGGAGGTGGGATGTGGAGGGGGGAGGGTGTTAGTCTAGGGTTGAAGTGTTGCATAATAGGCCCCTAAAATGCTATGGCTGAACTGGGGCTAAAAATATTTCTGACAGGACTATAACCCCATTGGTCAATGACACATCAACATACTGTATAGGCTAACGGGGGAATTATATGCCCGTTAGCCTGTATGTCGATGTGTCATCCAACTGACAGGGATAAGTATATTTTCGACAAATAAAACCTATGTGGATATGGGTAGTGTCAGTGCCTATTTCGTTCTCAATGTGCTGATATGCTGAGGAAATGCGTTCCAACATCAGCAGGGCTAATTGCGGTTTCTGCTTGGCACAATTTAATGCATTACATGTAATGATTTTCTACTTTGTGTATTGACATGGTCGTAGGCTATATGATTTATGCGTAAAGTGGTTTTTGCGTAACGTGGGTTGTTGGCTCATAGAATCACACTCTGCTGAAAGATGGTGATTGATTGATCGATTGACTTTAGTTTATTTTGAACATGAACACAGTTACAGTATATTACATCACACATAATTTTATATAATTTCCCTTTACATCATGTCCGAAAAGGAATAGGAAGAAGCAAAGCTTAATCCTACCCCTTTGTCACTTCAGAGCATTTACAAATACATATGTTCATTTACTGTCTTCTTTTTGTAACACAATTACATCATCCATCCTTTTTCTACCGCTTGTCCCTGTGGAGACTATCTCAGCTGCACTCGGGCGGAAGGCGGTGTACACCCTGGACAAGTCGCCACCTCATCACAGGGCCAACACAGATAGACAGACAACATTCACACTCACATCCACACACTAGGGCCAGTTTAGTGTTGCCAATCAACCTATCCCCAGGTGCTTGTTTTTGGAGGTGGGAGGAAGCCGGAGTATCATCAGTGAATGATTAACACAGCAGTTCTTGCAATATATAATAAGGTCAGTCATGAAAAACATACTGAGATGAAGAATATCCCGTTTTTAATAAGGTTGAAGGCATTTCTCATAATTCTTCCTTGTACTTTGTGAGCACTATTAATTTTAACAACCTCATAAACTGGATCATATCAGTGCATTGTTTAACTTCTTTGCTTAATCCATTCCATAGTTTAATTCCACATACTGTAATGCTAACGGTCTTAAATGTTGTACAGTATGTGCATACAAATGTTTTAAGTTAGTTTTTCCTCTAACGTTATATTTCTCCTCTTTAGTTGAGAAGAATTGTTGTACATTCTTGGGTAGCAGGTTATAGTTTTCTTTGTACATAATTTTAGCTGTTTGCAATTTTACCAAATTGTTGAATTTCAATATTTTTAATTCAATAAATTAAGTGTTTTTATGTAAGTAAAGTACCAATGATTGTCACACACACACTAGGTGTGGCGAAATTATTCTCTGCATTTGACCCATCACCCTTGATCACCCCCTGGGAGATGAGGGGAGCATGAGCAGCAGTGGTGGCCGCGCCCGAGAATCATTTTTGGTGATTTAACCCCCAATTCCAACCCTTGATGCTGAGTGCCACGCAGGGAGGTAATGGGTCCCATTTTTATAGTCTTTGGTATGACTCGGCCAGGGTTTGAACTCACAACCTACCGATCTCAGGTTCTCTATATCCAACATTATGTATCAGTCTAACTGATCTTTTTTGTAACACGGTTAGTGAATGAAGTGCACATTTGTAGTTATTTCCCCATACTTCTGCACAATAACTCAGATAAGGTAACACGAGCGAGCAGTAGAGAATATGGATTTAGTTAATAGTGATTTTTGGTCCAAACAATATTTTGCTTAGTTCATTATTGAAACATTTCTTGCCACCTTATGTTGCATAGTTTTTTATGACATTTCCAGTTAATTAAATCATATATTATTGCTCCCAAAAATCTAGTATATTTTTCCCGTTCAATATCCAATCCTTAGATGTCTAATACGTCTAATTGTGTTTGTGTGCGATGCTCTTTTGATGTGCGTAAATGGAAGAGAATGCCGTGCGTCAGGTTGGATGCAACATGGAGTTATCATCAATCAATCAATCAATGTTTATTTATATAGCCCTAAATCACAAGTGTCTCAAAGGGCTGCACAAGCCACAACGACATCCTCGGTACAGAGCCCACATAAGGGCAAGGAAAAACTCACCCCAGTGGGACGTCGATGTGAATGACTTGAGTTATGCTGAACGAAATGTGGCGGTAATTTTACTGTTGGCCTTGGCTTATCATCAAAGTGGGCCTATGTGATATATAATATATATGATTATATGTAATTATTTTGATGGTGGTCCGTGCGGTCAAACTAGACATTTTAGCAGGGTAATGCCAACAATCGAACAGACTCCCAACTAAAGTATTGCTGCGTAACTTTACAAATGCATTTGGCTAACCGACATTAGTAAAATGTGGCATAATTACTTAGTAAACCATCTTGCAAGAAGCATAAACAAGAGAAACCTACAGCGTAGGACTCGTCGATTGCCATTTGAAGTTCCTTGAGGTAGGATTCGGATTCGGCTGCGTATCTGGCAACCAAAGTCATGAAGGAGGGGACTACAGAATTTTGACCGTGATTGCAGTACCATTTCTGGCCACATTATTACATATGGCACCTTTAAGTAAGCTGACATTCTTTATACTTAGATGTCAGGTTTTGCAGTGTAATGTGAATGAAGAGTCAGTATAATCATGGATATTTTTGTGTAAAAACTGTGTACTAACTACAGTGTATGTATTTATATATATATATATATATATATATATATATATATATATATATATATATATATATATATATATATATATATATATATATATATATATATATATATATATATGTATGTATATATGTATGTATATGTATATATGTGTGCCTGTGTTCTGTTATTTCTCAATTTTTGAGAACATTTCAGGTTTACGTCTTCTTCTTGATTAGTTTTGTATGAGCACTTGTCAGCTTTGGCGATATATGATCTTATCGTGGAAGTTGGAATTTAAAAAACAAATCATACAGTTTAGGATAACAAAAGAGGGGGGAAAAACACCATCACATGCCCTCCTGCTGCTCTTACGTCTTCAACCCCTCTCCTCCTCCCAGGTCGCTATCAGGCCGCATCGTCGGAGGAGTGTGGTGGTTCTTCACCCTCATCATCATCTCCTCCTACACGGCCAACCTGGCCGCCTTCCTCACTGTGGAGAGGATGGTTTCTCCCATCGAGAGTGCCGAGGACTTGGCCAAGCAGACAGAAATTGCCTATGGGACGTTGGACTCAGGCTCCACCAAAGAGTTCTTTAGGGTGAGTGTGTCACTTTTTACCATTCAGAACCTAAATGCGTACAGAACATTCTAAAGTGGACCTCAGTTTTGTTTTGTTTTTTTAATAAAATGTGTTTTATTCAAGGATAAATATGTTTTTTACCCCTACATTTCTAATGAGATAGAATAGAATTTTACAGAGGTAAACATGACTTAACAGTTCTTATATGTACTGGTCTACTGTCATTATATTGGTGGAAATATTAATAACCAACTATTATTAAAGGACTTTGTAAGAAATTCATGTTTATAGAACACTTGGATGAGAGGCTGAATTATTCACCGTACAACAACAAAATATTAGTTAACACTTTATAATAAGTACACACTACTAAGCAATAATAAAGCATTAGTAAATACTGAATCCAAAATTATAACACATATTTTTAACATTAATACTCATTAGTTTGCAGTATAGAAACACAGTTATTAATATAACAATTATATTATTAAGTCTTATTTGCTAAACCACTGACAATATCAAAATATTAATAAAACATTTTGAATTAATCATTTATAAAAATTCAAACGTTAAGCTTTTTATATTTGGGCTTATTAATACAGTATTGAGTAAAACACATTTTAACTGTTAAATAAACTGCATACTAATAAGGATAAATGTCCGAAATATACTTTGTAAATTATGAATTCAGTATTTACTAATGTTTATTAATGTACTTATTACAACATGTTACCAAATATCAATGTATCCAAAAATATAACTCTAAAATAGAAAAGACTGCGGCTAAAAAACAACCCTAATTTAGCAAAAACCACACAGATTTTAGTACTAATAAAAGTGTTATACAGATATGTGTTATTATGATTAATCATGTTATTTTATATGCTACGTATTAATTTATGCATCCACCCACCAGCAACCTCATGAGATGCACTTGCATTTCTAATACAAGACAAGTGTCAAACATTCTGCCTTTTCAAAGATGGTTGTGCTCAGTTTTCATTGACCCTGTCAGAGAAGTATTTACGTTGTGTAACACTGCTCTGCATCTACTGGTGTAGATGTATTTTCACTGCAATAACATATTTCTGAGGTGTTAGATTTGATGCAAGTAGATTTACGCGCTCATAAACCCTCATTCATGAACACCTTATAATGGGACTGTGTGTGAATGTAGCCAGTCTCTACAATTCCATACGTCAGTTGGCAGTATGCATCGCAGCGCCACTTCTAAACATATGCCATGCGGTGAGAGAATAAGAAGGCGCAGCTGGACAGATCAATGTTGTTAACTTTGACGCTATATTTAGCGAGCATTCGGCCCTTCCCCATCTAATAACACTCAATGGCGAAAAGTCGTTAGTGGTTCTAAACATGTTTATTTTGCTTTTCAAGTTTTTTACTCACTTTTTGTCTACCACAACAATTATTCCTCTCTCCTACAGTGTCCATTATAATTACATGTGTGATTACCTTTTATGAAAATTCAACAATGACGTCATGATGTCGCCCGTCTACTAGTTCTAGTTCTAGTGCAGATCTAACAGTGTCCTGTGTGCGTACAGCCTAGTAAATTCCTTTTAGAACATTTTTAAATTGAAGCTATATTTCTGTGCTCCCCTGCGTTGTATGTTTGATTTGTTGTGTGAGCTTGTGTCACGTAACCATGGAAACATATTTCCAGTCTGGTGTCCAGCAGTCTATATTTAGCCCTAATAGTTGAGATGTTACTTACAAAGTGTAGACCCATTAGGCTGTTGGTTGCCTGGCTTCACAGAAAAATATCTCCTGAGAATGTTAGAGTAAACATGTACTGTGAAGTGTGTTTTCCGGCATTTAACACTGTCATTGTTGGAGCATCGTCTGTAGTCCACCAACATCACAGAAAAAGCAAGCATTGCCCCCATGAGAGGAGGGGAACGAGGCCAATATTACTTCTTTGGGGAGCTTTTTTGTGTATTTAGGAGTGTAGATTTGTTTGTGCATGTTTTTGTCTCTGCAGCCTCTTTTTGAAGGCGTCCAAGCGTAACAGCCTTGTCTGAGTTGTGGTCTGAAAGCAGTGACATGGAGCAATCGCTGTGATTAGTGTCCTACAGTAGGGAAGGGATTCATATGGCCCCATTCCAGGGTTGAAAGTGGAGGGTTAATCGTTTTGCAATGCAGTCTGCTGAAAATGATGGAAAGCGCCACACTACACAGCGACTGATGCTGTGGTCAAAGTTGGAATTACAATAAAACACATTTTAAGATAGTCAACATTCTACTGTCGTTTAGGGGCTGAAGTGGATAGTGCACTCACCAATTCGTCACGTTACATGTGTCAGGTAAGCCGCGACGAATGGGGCCATACAAGCTCCCTTCCTACTGTATATTCAATACACTCTGTATCTTTTACATTTTAGGGGCGGAAAGGTTTTGCAAAGAAAATTTAGTCAACCGATATGGAAGGAGAGTGCTTTTTACTATTATATATTCAGAATAAAACCTTTAACATTTGAACTGGATCCAATAGCAATATCCGGCAACTCAGAATCGACACTGGTACTCAGCGGCATGCATTTTTGGTCTGTGTTTGTGGGTGCGTGCGTGCGTCTGTGTTAAATCTTAATTGTTCGATTAAAAAAAGTATTTTTAACATTTAACAATGAGGTGATTATGATACTTGTGCTGTCCAGTTGTTTTTGTATTACATGTCTGTCTCATTTGCAAGTACTTTATAGTAATCTCATACAGTTGCAAATCTAAGACATTAGATCGCCGGAGTGTACAGACAATGGTGTGTTGCCTAGCCAGGAAGTAGCCTTTGCCATGAAGTTGAATGTGCCAATCCAGTGTTTGTACTATAAGTATTGTATTTATTACACACTTTCTGTTGGACAGTAACGTGCATCTTAGTAGTAGTTTTCGTTACCAATTTTGGAAGGTGTTGAAATCGCAATGTAAAATCACAAATAGTAATTAGTAGCAAAGCCAATGTAAATTAGCTTTGAGTTAACACGTTTTGGGGAAGTGGAGCCTTACTTTACAGTGGAGCATTTTCTATCAGACATACTTGCTCCGTTGGCATTGAAAATCAGTTTGGCTGAGTCCACTCTGAGTGCTGCTTGAGTGCTTGTTTCCTCGTCAAGTGTTTGAGCTGGTGTTTAGTCTGCAACCGGACGTGACATCAAGTGGAATAAAGGTATCAAAATATGGCACCGCTTGATTTTACGTGAATCAATACCCGTTTTTTGGTTGGTTTCTTTAAAAGTAGTGACTTCTGTAACCATCCCGAGTCATAACAGTAGTAAAGAACAGTGCTTATTCTACCTATTTAACAACCCAGCACTGTACAGTACCTACCACATAAAAGTGAGTACACCGCTCAAATTTCTGCAAATATTCCATTGGAGAAATGACACTTTGATACAACATAAAGTAGTCAGTGTACAGCTTGTACAGTGTAAATTTACTTTCCCCTCAAAATAACTCGACACAGCCATTAATGCAATGGTTCTTAACCTTGCTGGAGGTACTGAACCCCACCAGTTTCATATGCGCATTCACCGAACCCTTCTTTAGTGAGAAATAAAATGTTATTTTTTTTCAAATTCATGACAAAGTTAAGGTTTTTTTGCTGGTGCACAAAATAAACCGTGCATGAACCACAACAAATTACACACCTGCAAATCAGATGGAAAATTAGAGGGAACATTGTTTGGGGGTATCCATAATACGTCGATAGGGAGAAGTTTTTATTTACATGATGAGTCGGGTGTGTCTCCACTGAACCCCTGAGGCCGACTCACTGAACCCCCAGGGTTCGATCGAACCCAGGTTAAGAACCACTGCATTAATGTCTAAAGGGCCTGGCAACAAAATTGAGCACACCCCTAAGTGAAAATGTACAAATTGTACCCAAAATGTAAGTATTTTGTTTGTCTGGCTTCATGTATCTATCTTTGTGATGGAGTCCATCCATCCAGTTGTATAATTAATTTATTCAAAGATTACCTGTAAAGTAATGTAGTAATTTTCCTATGTTAAGCAATGACTGCTTGTCTTGACTCTCGAGACAACTTCACTACTTCACTTAATTAGCAGTTGTGACATTATTGATAATATACTGGTACAGTAATATGTTCCAAAAACTGAAACATATGAAAACCAAAGGAAATTTCAGTGACTCTTTTCCAGGAACACAAAAATATTAGGACAAAACACATTTTTGAGAGAATAATTGTAGTTTTACTTGCAGAAAAGAATGCAATGTACACATGAATGATGAATAAATTAACATTTAACATCACTTGTCAACAATCTTGATGGCAAAGACAGTGATGTGTGGAGAGAGAAGAGGGCAGGTGAGAACCGCATTTTGTAATTTGCTCCGAGTTCTTTCTTGGAGTCAATAGTGTTTCTCACCTTCTTTATTAAAATGCCGAAACTCGTAACTTTCTTCGGCCCCATGTCAGCTTATCTTGCAGTGTTACTTAATTAAAAAAAAGCACAAAGAATGAGTCATCAAAGTGCGGGATTCTTTGTTGCCTGCAATGTACCGTATACGTGTATATATATGTGTGTATATACATAGATATGTATGTATCAGTGACGTGCGGTGAGGTTGATGGCTGGTGAGGCACTGACTTCATCACAGTCAGATTTACAAACATATGAACCCTAAAGAGTATCTTATTCACCATTTGATTGGCAGCAGTTAATGGGTTATGTTTAAAAGCTCATACCAGCATTCTTCCCTGCTTGGCACTCAGCATCAAGGGTTGGAATTGGGGGTTAAATCACCAAAAATTATTCCCGGGCGCGGCGCCGCTGCTGCCCACTGCTCCCCTCACCTCTCAGGGGGTGATCAAGGGGATGGGTCAAATGCAGAGGACACATTTCATTACACCTAGTGTGTGTGTGACAATCATTGGTACTTTAACTTAACTTTAACTTTACACATACAAACTGTAGCACACAAAAAAGCACATTTATCAATCAATCAATCAATCAATCTTTATTTATATAGCCCTAAATCACAAGTGTCTCAAAGGGCTGCACAAGCCACAACGACATCCTCGGTACAAAGCCCACATACGGGCAAGGAAAAACTCACCCCAGTGGGACGTCGATGTGAATGACTATGAGAAACCTTGGAGAGGACCGCATATGTGGGTAACCCCCCCCTCTAGGGGAGACCGAAAGCAATGGATGTCGAGTGGGTCTGACATAATATTGTGAGAGTCCAGTCCATAGTGGATCCAACATAATAGTAAGAGTCCAGTCCATAGTGGGGCCAGCAGGACACCATCCCGAGCGGAGACGGGTCAGCAGCGTAGAGATGTTCCCAGCCGATGCACAGGCGAGCGGTCCACCCCGGGTCCCGACTCTGGACAGCCAGCACTTCATCCATGGCCACCGGACCTGTGCCCCCCCCCCTCAAGGAAAAGGGGAGCAGAGGAGAAAAGAAAAGAAACGGCAGATCAACTGGTCCAACAGGGGGGCTATTTAAAGGCTAGAGTATACAAATGAGTTTTAAGATGGGACTTAAATGCTTCTACTGAGGTAGCATCTCTAATTGTTACCGGGAGGGCATTCCATAGTACTGGAGCCCGAATAGAAAACGCTCTATAGCCCGCAGACTTTTTTTGGGCTCTGGGAATCACTAATAAGCCGGAGTTCTTTGAACGCAGATTTCTTGCCGGGACATATGGTACAATACAATCGACAAGATAGGACGGAGCTAGACCGTGTAGTATTTTATACGTAAGTAGTAAAACCTTAAAGTCACTTCTTAAGTGCACAGGAAGCCAGTGCAGGTGAGCCAGTATAGGCGTAATATGATCAAACTTTCTTGTTCTTGTCAAAAGTCTAGCAGCCGCATTTTGTACCAACTGTAATTTTTTAATGCTAGACATAGGGAGACCCGAAAATAATACGTTACAGTAGTCGAGACGAGACGTAACGAACGCATGAATAATGATCTCAGCGTCGCTAGTGGATAAAATAGAACGAATTTTAGCGATATTACGGAGATGAAAGAAGGCCGTTTTAGTAACACTCTTAATGTGTGATTCAAACGAGAGAGTTGGGTCGAAGATAATACCCAGATTCTTTACTGATTCGCCTTGTGTAATTGTTTGGTTGTCAAATGTTAAGGTGGTATTATTAAATAAATGTCGGTGTTTAGCAGGACCGATAATCAGCATTTCCGTTTTCTTGGCGTTGAGTTGCAAGAAGTTAGCGGACATCCATTGTTTAATTTCATTAAGACACGCCTCCAGCTGACTACAATCCGGCGTGTTGGTCAGCCTTAGGGGCATGTAGAGTTGGGTGTCATCAGCATAGCAATGAAAGCTAACACCGTATTTGCGTATGATGTCGCCTAGCGGCAGCATGTAAATACTAAAAAGTGCAGGGCCAAGAACCGAACCCTGAGGAACTCCGCACGTTACCTTAACATAGTCAGAGGTCACATTATTATGGGAGACGCATTGCATCCTGTCAGTAAGATAAGAGTTAAACCACGACAAGGCTAAGTCTGACATACCAATACGTGTTTTGATACGCTCTAATAAAATATTATGATCGACGGTATCGAAAGCAGCGCTAAGATCAAGAAGCAGCAACATAGATGACGCATCAGAATCCATCGTCAGCAGTAGATCATTAGTCATTTTTGCGAGGGCTGTCTCCGTAGAGTGATTTGCCCTGAAACCGGATTGAAAAGGTTCACAGAGATTGTTAGACACTAAGTGTTCATTTAGCTGCTGTGCGACAATTTTTTCGAGGATTTTCGAAATAAAGGGAAGGTGGGACACCGGTCGGTAGTTTACCATGAGGTCAGGATCAAGGTTAGGTCTTTTGAGCAGAGGATGAATAACCGCTTTCTTGAATGCTAGGGGAACAGTGCCAGAGGAAAGTGATAAGTTTATAATATTTAGCACTGATGGACCTAATAATACAAAAAGCTCCTTGATAAGTTTCCCAGGAAGTGGGTCAAGTAAACATGTTGTTTGTTTTATCCCACTTACACGCTGTAATAGTTCCTCTAATGTTATTTCATCAAAAAGAGAGAGACTATTTTGTATTGCAGTATCCGTCGTAGATACAGTTGTATCTGTGTTCATAGAACCCAGTTGTAGCTGGGATGCGTTGTCTTTAATCTCCTTTTTAATGAGTTCAATTTTCTTATTAAAGAAATTCATAAAGTCATCTGCCGAGTGGGTGGAGCTATTGGGAGGAGTCCCTTGTTGGGTTAGCGATGCTACTGTACTAAACAAAAATTTAGGGTCGTTTTTGTTGAGGCGGATGAGATTTGAGTAATATTTAGCTTTAGCTAAGGTAAGCATGCGTTTATACGATATTAAACTATCACTCCATGCTTGATGGAAAACCTCAAGCTTGGTCGCGCGCCATTTGCGTTCCAACTTTCTACATGATAATTTATGAGCTCTGGTTTCCTCTGTAAACCATGGGGTGCGCCTTTTAGGGGCCCTTTTTTGTTTTAGCGGTGCTATACTATCAATGGTTTTGCGCAGGGCATTGTCAAAGTTGTTAGTGAGGTTATCAATAGAGCCGACATAATTTGGGAATGGTGCCATTACCGAAGGCAGTAGGTCAGCAAGAGTCATCGTTGTGGCGGCATTAATGTTGCGGCTGCTATAGCAGTTATTATTATTATTAGTTTGTTGACAATGAGTCAGAACTTCGAATTTTATAAGGTAATGATCGGACATTACTTTAGTATACGGGAGTACCATAACTTTGGAGGTGGTGACACCCCTGACCAGCACTAGATCTATCGTATTGCCGTTGCGATGCGTAGGTTCATTTATTATTTGTGTAAGACCACAGCTATCAATTATAGTCTGGAGCGCCACGCACTGAGGGTCCGATGGGGTATTCATATGGATATTAAAGTCCCCCATTATGATTATATTGTCTGCGTGCGTCACTAGATCAGCAACGAACTCTGAGAATTCATTAATAAAGTCCGAGTAGGGCCCTGGGGGGCGGTAGATAACAGCCATATCGAGAGGCAGCGGTGCGACAGACCTCATAGTAAGCACCTCAAACGATTTGTATTTATTATTTAGGTTAGGGGTAAGGTTAAAGTTTTCATTGTATATTAATGCGACCCCCCCACCCCTTTTAAGGGGACGGGCAATATGCGCATTCGTATAGTTAGGAGGAGATGCCTCATTTAGCGCAAAAAATTCGTCTGGTTTGAGCCAGGTTTCGCTAAGACCAATGACGTTAAGATTGTTGTCTCTAATGACCTCATTAACTAATAACGTTTTGGGAGACAATGATCTTATGTTTAAAAAGCCCATATTATAAGTATTGGGCTGTTTTGACGAGTTTTTGTTTAAATTATCCGTAGTAGAAATATTAATAATGTTGCGTTTATTATACGTAGTGCACTTTAAATAGTTTCGACCATATCTAGGAATTGATACGACGGGAATTTTCAGATTGTTTGCTTGATGCTGCGATCGACTAAACGCATCATGATTTGCCACCTCAGTAGAATGCATATCTACCCCGGACACATTCCCAACAGAAAACACATTATGTGAGTTGTGTGTTATTCTAAGAAAATTGCTATGCGTACAGGAATTATCCAGCCTGGCGCTGGCTAGTTCTAGCTTAACTGACTCCTCACCCGGACTAGCAGGCTCTGTAATTGCCTGTGACCGGGCTTGCTCTAGTGTAGTTAGTCAAATGTGACTTAAACAGTAGTCTATATTCTTAGACAGGATGATGGCGCCTTCCTGGTTAGGGTGAAGGCCGTCCCTCATCAGCAAGCCTGGTTTGCCCCAGAAAGAGGGCCAATTATCAATAAACGTTAGTCCCTGTTGTCTACAGAAGCTAGCCAGCCACTTGTTAAGCGAGACTAATCTGCTATATCTCTCATCATTGCCTCTCGCAGGCAGGGGGCCAGAGACAATTACTCGATGCCTGGACATCTTTCTAGCGAGATCACAAGTCCTGGCTATGTTTCTCTTTGTAATCTCTGACTGTCTCATTCTAGTGTCATTGGAGCCAACGTGTACAACTATATTCGCATAACTAGTGGTGCGATTAGCCTGTCGTACGTGTTTACTAGGCCTGTTGCGAGTTAGCTCCCTAAGATTAGCCTCTATGTCAGGTGCTCGGGCCCCCGGGATGCACTTAATTGTGGCTGGTTTGCTAAGCTTTATGTTTCGGGTGATGGAGTCCCCTATGACTAAGGTGTGGTGCCCGGTAGACTGGGGTGTAGGACTAGCTAAAGAGCTAAATCTATTATGCGTCTCAACCGGTACACCGTAGCTTGTAGGCCGCTTAGGACTACTACATGCTGGGCTAGTTAGCTCGCTACAGCTAACGCTAGCAGATGTGTCCGCAACATCTAAAGTTACGAGATTACTCTGCTCTAACTGGCGGACACGGCCCTCTAGCAGAGCCAGCCTCTCCGTGAGTAAGGTGCAAGACGCGCAGGAAGCCATACTCACGGTGTTTTCTGTCACCGAGTGAAGTTCCTGCTGTCTTCCGAGAAGTCCTGGTCACGGTGTGCAGGAGTAGACTCCTTCTGACCGGCGCCCGGCGACGCCTTTCTCCGCGCTAGCTTCGTTAGCTTAGCAGCTAGCTGCTAGCTAGCTGCGGGAGGGGTGGAGAGACAGAGATCGGGTGATTTGCAAGTTAAATAGTACTACTAAATATGTTGAGAAAGTAATAAAGAAAGCTGCAGAACAATTTAAAAGCACACAAATAGAACGATACTTAGCTTTTTCGAAACAGCGAGCAGTCAGCGAGCAGTCACGCACGGTGAACCGGAACCGGAAGTCAACACACACATTTAATTAAAAAAAAACGTTATTATGGTCTTACCTTTACTTATAAATGAAGTCCATGCGCCGCTGTTGTGCTGGATTAATGCACCCCCTGATGGGAGTGTTATATCAACTAAAGCCCTCACTTAAACTTTCCACGTGCAAGATTGAATCTATTTAAAAAAGTGTAACCGAGGGTTTATAAATGTCGCCTATACTGTATGAAACTACAAAATAACAAACACGGAGGCTCCAGTTTACACGAGGACCACTTTATTTACCTTCTTTCAAAAACCTCCGCTCCACTGTGTCATCACTTCCGCTCTTAGCGCCTTCAAAATAAGAGCTCAAGGCATATACTGTATAACAGCGCATAACAGGAACTTAACATCACAAAGAGGAAAGTCCATAAAAATAGGTTATTTAATAAGAAGCCAAAATGTGCAAAAACAATAATGTTCGTGTTGGAGGAGTTGTGAATTAGGTACACCTGCAGTCTGCAGGTGTACATAATGTTGTGGCCCTGCAGTCATTCACAACTCTTCCAACACGAACATTATTGTTTTTGCACTTTTTGGCTTCTTATGAAATAACTTTTTTAAATAGATTCAATCTTGCACGTGGAAAGTTTAAGTGTGGGCTTTAGTTGATATAACACTCCCGTCAGGGGGTTCATTCTACGGCGGGGGTGCAGGAGGCGGGATTACTGGAGCCTCAGCCAGTGCGTCTTTTGCAGCTGTTTTATGATCGCTCAGCACAAGATATACGTTACACACATACAGTTGTTGACAAAATACACTGTACAATATTTACCTCAGCTAACTAAACTATGGAAATGTATAATATAATTCATATAGCAATACGGTTTCACTGCACAGCAGGCCAGCAGTTAGCCGAGTCAGCAATCCATGGTGAGGCACAACGCAGTGACGTGCCTCAACTGGCTGCTGATCACCGCACCGTCTCTTCTTAGTATTTGAACGGCAAATGTGAAAATTCAGCGATTTTAAATAAAAATAATCTAAAACTGGTGAAGTTAAATGGAAAATAACTTTATAGTATAATCACTGGATACATATAACAATTTAATAAACATTTTTTCTTTTTACATTTTTTCTCACCTGCCTCTAGTGACTGCACATCACTGGTATGTATATATATATATATATATATATATATACGATGTCAACCTTTTGTCATACATTTTTGGTGAAAAACCAAATCATGTGAAAAGTGGAGTGTACAAAAACTGAGGTACCACAGTAATAATATTGCTTTTGAACTAGTAAGAATCAGTGTTGTCGCAGCACGGTCAGGACTGTCATCTGCCATTACTGTCACTTTATAATGTTTACATGAACGCTGCGATGAACTCAAATTGTGCATATGTCAAAAATGATTCACACACTTTAGCACAGGCGCACAGTCTGCTACAGTTGCAGTGAATTATTTATGTTGCTGTCGAGCACACCCTAGACTCAATCATCAAACGCTAAATATGCAAAGAATATAACATACAATCTGAGTGGAAAGGGCAAAATATCCCATTACAGTATGATCCTAAAATGAATTGTGGAGATTCAATCTTCTTTTGGAGGCTTTTGCGGTTGCCGAGTCTTTATGAAGTGTCCTGCCCTAAGCAGCGTGGGGACAAACCGCCTCTTGAAGACATTTAGAGGTAATGAAAAGTTTTCTCTGAGGCTCTTCTTTCTCGCTCAAGCCATACAGAAGGTCACATTATCCCAGTTTAATGCGGCATCACACCCCCGGCCATGTACTCCACAACTCCCAGTGCATGTGCCTCTACGTGTGTGTGGAAGCGTGCATGTTTGTATGTATCTAATTGTGTGTGTGTGTGTGTGTGTGTGTGTGTGTGTGTGTGTGTGTGTGTGTGTGTGTGTGTGTGTGTGTGTGTGTGTGTGTGTGTGTGTGTGTGTGTGTGTGTGTGTGTGAGGAGCCTCTTAGAACAAAGGTGAGCATGAAAGTGTGAAAGACGGTTCCGCTAATGTAAGTTCACAGGATACAATGACGACTGTAGATGCTTAATGGCGTGCATCAAAGCCTGTGTATTCTATAATCTACTTCATTTGTTTTGTTCCACTGTTGAGAGAAGAAACGCTCAAATGCTGAGTTTTGAAATTTCCGGTTTCTGTGAAATCATGAAGAAAAAACACCTTTCTCATGGACATGATCCCACCTATCCCCCCGAGCTAGATGTGAACACTTATAGGGCCTAATTGACTAAGATCTAAATACCACGCACGCAATAAACCAGACCTAGGAAAACTACGGCCAGCGGGCCACATGCGGCCCATTAAGATTTTCAATCCAGCCCGCCGGACATTCTACGTTATTTTTTTTTAGACCTTTAACATCAATACTGTAGCCGACATTATGAAGAGCAATGCTGTTTTTAAATTACCTTAAGTTTTGAACTATAGAAAGTAGTTCAATGGTCGAAATCTGCGCTTCTGGTTGTTATAGGAGTTATTACGGTAATCTACGTCACAGCAGCTCAGACGAGGAACAAAGCAGAGTGGGCGGGGTTTGTTTTCAGAGCTGCCAGCCCGAAACGTATGTGTCAGGAACAGATGCGGAAGCAAATGTTTATGTGATAATATATCATATTGTAGGTGTTTATTACCCTTTGCATTCATATTTTGCTGTTTTTGTTATGTACGCGAGGGATGGAAGAAGACGACACAACGAAGAAACTCAGGTTACCTGGTTTGTTGTAACCTTTGATGAGTGTGTGGGAGGTGTATGCTCCTCTATGTGTTGGTTGCGGAACTATGTGTGAAATGAACCATGTAAATAGTACCAGAGGGTGTTGTACGTGCGTGATGGATGAATTATTCGACAGTCCAAGGGGGCGAGGCACAAAGGAAGTCCGGAGACAGGCAGGAGGTCGAAGGCCGGAGAGAAGCGACGAAGTCTGTGTCCAGGCAAGGGTCGAGGATCGAGGGAGGCAGTCCAAAATCCGGAGGGAGGTCGAGGCACAGGGCTCGAGCACACGGAACAAGGCGGGTACTGCGAGGGAGACCAGGAACATAAGTCAAGGAGACGAGGAGGACAAGGAGAACAAGGGCGAAGACAACAAGAGGGAAGCCAGAGACGTGAATGTTTCCTACTGAGAGTTAACGACGTTCCGGCGTAGGCTCCAAGGGTCGACTGGTCTTTATGCTGCCGTTCTGATGTTCTCCAGGTGCGCTGACAGTCTGCAGCTGCGGCGTTGCGTGGCCGTGAAGCGCTCGGCGCGTGCGGGGGTGTGTCCTGGCATACTGCCAGACAGAGTGTTGGTGGATCCTACAGCCGGCGAATTGTGGGTTCGAGACCGCGCCGTTACAATTTTTTACATTTTTGTTGTGTTTTGCTTGATTGTAAGAAGTAAAAGACGAGCGATGTTCATATGTTGTTAATATTCATTGTTTTATTTTTCATAGTTATTATTGTAAATCCCACTTTCTTTATTTTCATGTACTTTTTCGGTGTCCCATTCAAATTTCATTCCGTTTTTTTTTTTCAGGTGGTCTGTCATAAAGTTTTTAGAACTCTATCGGAACTTGTGACTTTTGGTATTTGTGTTCCTGAAGAAAGGAACACACATGCTGTACAGCAGATTTTTACAGCTAAATGTGTACCGTATTTTTCGGAGTATAAGTCCCTCCGGAGTATAAGTCGCACCGGCCGAAAATGCATAATAAAGAAGTAAAAAACATATATAAGTCGCACTGGAGTATAAGTTGCATTTTTGAGGGAAGTTTATCTGATAAAACCCAACACCAAGAATAGACATTTGAAAGGCAATTTGAAATAAATACATTTACGTTATGTAACACTGCTCAATAAGGCAGGTTGAATAAGTGTACGCTTTATGAGGCATAAATAACCAACTGAGAACGTGCCTGGTATGTTAACGTAACATATTATGGTAAGAGTCATTTAAATAACTATAACATAAAGAACATGCTATACGTTTACCAAACAATCTGTCACTCCTAATCGCTAAATCCCATGAACTCTTATACGTCTAGTCTCTTACCTGAATGAGCTAAATAATATTATTTGATATTTTACGGTAATGTGTTAATAATTTCACACATAAGTCACTCCTGAGTATAAGTCGCACCCCCGGCCAAACCATGAAAAAAACTGCGACTTATAGTCCGAAAAATACGGTACATATAATTCATACACACATACTCATTGGCCCCCCCAAACACATTTTTTCTCTCAATGTGGCCCCCGAGTCAAAATATTTGCCCAGCTCTGCACTAAACAGTGTGTGCAAACAATAAAATAGCGTGTACTATTAGTGGGCGTGTTGCGTGCGATTTACTAAGACTGCGTGTGCAATTGAAAAGTGGTGCAGGCCGCCTCATTTAAATGAGGATTTTGCGTGTACTATACAGCTCACCACTGCCCATTCATTCAACACATCAATTAAATACATTTAAAAATGTGTTTCGATCTGCACCTTAAGTCTGTTGAAACATACACGCACGGCGGAGGATTCTCTGTCCATCGCGTCTTTATAGCACGAGCACTCCTCTCTCATAGCCATGTGTGGTGTCAGTTTAAACGTCGTTTTCTAACGTGCTAAATAAAACGCAAAATAGTGCTCCTAAAACGGTGATGAGCGTTGATAAATCACATATTTGCACTTTCCCCTCCCATTATTGTGGGCGCTATTATGCTCAGCATATACTTTGCATATTAAAGAAGACAGCAACGCAAAATGGATTGCACGCCTTATTCTGCTCATTTAAGAGACAAAATCCACTTTGCACACGTTTAGTAGATCAGCTTTGCGTGTGCTATCAAGTTTGCATGTGTTTCAGAACACGTGAAGTAAACCAGACTCTTTATACAGGAAAGCTGTGTAAGAAGGCAGGCTTCACTACACATCTTAAAATAAATCCGGTACCTCTGCAAATTATCTGACGGTCAGCTACAGACGTGGAAGCTGTGCATCAGATTATTTATTTTTTCAGCGAGTGTGCTGAATGTTAAAACTGTAACATTAGCACTTTAGCTCACATAGCTACGCTGGTGTTGCTAACGTTTGTGTCATCCTGTCCCACTTCTTAATGTAATGTTGTTGTATGTGATAAATGGTGTCTATTACATTGGAAAAGTGCTTAGTTACTGTGCAGTGTATTTGCAAAAACTGAATGCTTATTGGAGTCACATAGTCGTGGACAATGACAGCTCATTAGCATGAACGCTACAGACACTCAAATTGTACTTGACGTAACGAGGGGAGGTGGGTAGAGTAGCCATAAATTGTACTCATGTAAGAGTGCAGTTACGGTACTTTAGAGTAGTCATCCAAATAATTGCTTGAGTAAGAGTAAGTATTCAGTAAAAAAAAAAAAAAAAAAGAAGTTACTTATAATTCATTTAGTAGCTATTTTTAATGGTATTTGCATTGTGTGTGTGTGTGTGTGTGTGTGTGTGTGTGTGTGTGTGTGTGTGTGTGTGTGTGTGTGTGTGTGTGTGTGTGTGTGTGTGTGTGTGTGTGTGTGTGTGTGCAAGAGGGAGAGAGACGCTACTACAGTATGTATTGCCAAATATGCACATTTTACAGTCATGTATAGGGATGGGTACCAAATCCGGTACTTTTTTGGTACCGACCGAATCCCGACTGTCCTACCAGTCACCGATTCATGTGAAATCCAACAGCACCATGTTTTGGTACCTGTGTTGTGCGTGAAGTCACGCCCGGTTGCCGAGTCTTTGCACTTCGGCACTTGGCAATCACTCCAGCAGCACTGAGAGCGGACTCAGTCCAACTACCTCTAGGTAATGTTGCAATTTTCAATGGCAACAATGAAATTGACTAAATCGTTCTAATGTAAGTTAGGTAAGGCTCCACTTTTCCAAAAATGTGCTAGCTTGATGCTAATATATTGGTGTCAGGATTCCTGGAACGCAGCTTTAGCGACGCGACCCCAAAATAAAGACAGGGAGACAGGAGGTGAGTAAAAATATTATGATTTAATAATCAAAAGAAAAAGCACTCGAGGGATTGAGGAATGAAAAAGGAAACAAAAGAAGGCTAGTGCAACAAAAAAGGGCATCCTAATAGGAGACACCGAGCTCAGGTGTGTCCTGGTTGCCAATCAAGGACAGGTGTAAGAGCCAGAACTCAGTGGACAGACAAGGGACGCAAATCTACAAAATAAGAGTACTGGACAGGAACTAAAACACCACACAAACAGGAAATAACAACACAAGTCCAAACAGTCACAAGGCTGTAACATTGCATTGGCTATTGAAATGCTACTAGTTAGCAATTGTGGTTTTATATGTTGATTTTAACGCCTTCAAATGTGTTAATGAAAACTACAACTAAGATGCACGTTACAATCAAACAGCTGGTGTGTAGTACGTACCATAATTATAGTATTAACACTTTCTGGGATGCAAGAGAAAACAAAACAAAACACACCATAAACTACACACTTCAACCCAGGCCCGGCCCTAACCAATCTGGCGCCCTAGGCAAGATTTTAGGTGGCGCCCCCCACATCGGCAGTGAAGTGTATATACTCACAAGAAACCGAATAGCTTTGTCTTTGACCTTTTTTTTTTTTACTTACAACTATACCTAATATATAAAGGGGTGGAAAAGTGACTATTACCTGCAGGGCAAACATAGCTAACCAGAAGGCAATAACAATGTAAACAAAAAACAGCTGCTTAAAAGATCTAATACAAATGTCCCTGAAAAATGTAAGGTGGGAGTACTGTAATTACCTAACGTTACATTATTATTTTCCATAACAATTTAGCCCCCTCCACAATATTAACCCGACGTTAAAACAGGATTAGCAATTGCCGAATCATGTGACATTAGCTTAATGCTAAAAAGCCGGGTTACTATCACATTCTGTAACAGACAAATAATTTCATGTTCGGCTCACCTACCTGCTACCTCTGTCTTTTCTCGTTTCTCCTCCTCTTCTTTTCTCTTTTTTCTTCCCTGGGCACCTGACAGTTTTGGCCGTTTTGACATCTTGTGTTGATTTTTTGATGTGGTGACGTCCAAAAAGAGTCATGATACGGGAAGGGAGGGGGCGCACCGTGCGGGGGGAGAGGGGGGGGAGGGGGCGTAATGTTGTAACAAATAATATTTCTATTAAATAGGCTTTACTTTGCATTTTGATTAACGTGGGATTATTTTTTGTATTTAGAAATAATAGTACCAACTTTTTTTTTTCTTCTTTTTTTTTCTCCAACATTTGTGGCACTGGCGTGGCGCCCCCTGATGGACGGCGCCCTTAGCATTTGCCTATACGGCCTATGCCACGGGCCGGCCCTGCTTCAACCATCTAACGTCTTGGACTTGCAACTGTAATTGCAACTTAAAGTACCAGTAGAATGGAAAAACAAGTTGCCTCTATATTGAAACGATTATCATATATATCTGATTTATAACACCAAAAGACCTCCAAAGTTTACATGTGATCAAAATAGTATCAATCTCACAGAAATTCACAAACCATTTTGAGAGATAATGAGCGAGCCGGTCATGTGATCGGCGACATAGAACCACAGATCCCTTTCCCACCAACAACAATGCTAATCTTGCAGACTTTGTGAGAACCAACAACGATTACTTTGGGAAAAATTATGATCCAAAACCTTATATTTTTAGCCTGAATATAAGGAGGATGAGCTACAAGTTTTAGAAGCTGTGTGCTAAACAGATCCAGCTTTAGTGAAAAACTATAGCAGCATGTAGCACTAGTGTTCAGTGCTAAACAAAAAATACAAACTACGAACATAATAAAACAATCCCTTACTGTACAATGTCTGGTCTGACTGTGATGACGACTGATAGGATGTTAATATCTTACCGTTTAGATGAATAATTAATCATAATCCACACAAATGGTTTAAATGATAAGTTGCTGGCTGCAGACACCGTCTTCGGTTGTCCTGTCTTTGTCTCCATCTCCGGGTATATATTAAATGTCACAGATGAACAACTTCTAGATTTACGTCTCAATCCTCCTATTATCCAGATGAGAGGCATGATTTATAATCTAGAATAACTTTGTCCAGCAGGACAGCGGCCAGCTCAATGATCTGTTGATATGATGTGGTCCGAGTGCAGAAGCGTTCCCATCAGGGCCGTTGCTAGGAATTCTGGGCCCCCTCTACCCCATTCATTGCTACCTTCAATGTTGTTGTTTTTCATTGTTCGTGTAATACACCCAATTTGTTTCCTTTTTTTTAACGAATAACGACTTAAAGGGGCGACTTCTCTACGGTGTACTCCGCCTTCCGCCCAAGTGCAGCTGGGATAGGCTCCAGCACCCCCCTCGATCCCAAAAGGGACAAGCGATAGAAAATGGACGGCTGGATGGACTTAAAGGGGCTTTTTGCAACATTAACACGAATGCTTAGGGGGCGCTAACTTTCCAATGTATTTTACACAGTTTATTGTTTATTCCTCTCACGGCTTCTCCTACCTAATGACGTAATTACGTACGTACGTAACACATGCACGCGCATTAGCTTTAGGTGTTGTTTGGTAATAATAGCAATTTGGATGGTTAGCGTTAGCTGTCATTGAATGTATGTTCAAACATAACAACAACAACAGGACTGCAAATTGTTTGTTTTTTCTCTTGGAAAGCTTTTGTGTATGTGCATGTACGTGTGTGTGTGTGTGTACGTTTCAGAGTATTTTCATGTAAATGATCAATCTCATTTCACTGATTTGCAACATGTTATTACACCTCTGATTGCAAATACATGTTCAATCAACCACTCAACAAATAGGTATAGTGGGTATTTTATTGTATTTAACTATCGAGCACTGATATGCAAAAAACAAAATGCTCAAGATAGTCTACAGGTAAATATGTAGCATTTAACTTAAAACAAAGAGCCCATGGAATACGTTGTTATAAAACAAATATAAAAAACAACAACAACAAGCGTCAAGTCTCATTTAAAGACTTTTTATTTTAAATAAAATAAAATAAGATAAATAAATAAAAATGTTGTTACATAAAAAGGAAAGTAAAATAATATAAAAATAATTACATAAAAAAATAGTAATTAATGAAAATGTTAGTGGACCAGAGCCCATGGAATACGTTGTTATAAAACAAATATAAAAAACAACAACAACAAGCGTCAAGTCTCATTTAAAGACTTTTTTTTTTAAATAAAATAAAATAAGATAAATAAATAAAAATGTTCTTACATAAAAAGGAAAGTAAAATAATATAAAAATAATTACATAAAAAAATAGTAATTAATGAAAATGTTAGTGGACCAGCAACACATACAATCATGTGTGCTTCAGGGACTGTGTCCCTTGCAGACGTGTTGTACATGTTGTGGGAATCAGAGTATTGGTAGCAGAAAGAAACAACCCCTTTTGTGTGAGTGGGTGTGGATGAGTGTGGATGGGGGAGGGAGGTTTTTTTGGGTTTATGCACTAGTTGAAAGTGTATCTTGTGTTTTTTCTATGTTGATTTAATAAAAAAAAATTTAAAAAAATAAATAAAGAAAAAGAAAAAGAAAGTTTAAACTGGCTTGTTATTCACTGTAAGGCTCATGGGAAAGCCCAACACCTGGCCTTTTTGTTAGCAAATTTGCTGATGAGGTCTTTGAAGTCCAATTGTCGGCTTAGTCATAATGTCATAGTAATGTTAGTAATGTCATAGTTATTAATTATGAGCATCTGACGGAGGTGATTATTCAGTAATGGGTAGAACTTGAATGTGTCATAATACAATTCACGCAGCTGCTGGATGGGCACATACTGGAGCACCGTCCGACAGTGAAAAGTGTGAAACACACAATCACACCGTTGCTTAACAATGAACTGGCGACACTCTTTTTTCAAATGAACTGGCGACTTGTCCGACTCTGCAGTGTAGTGTGGCCAGATGACAGCTAACGCCCCTTAAAGGTAATGTTACAGACCTTAAATGAACACGTAGGCTAATTGTTTCAACCCTCGGTAGTTTTACTCTCTCACCAAAAAGTGTTTGATGTCCTGGGCCCCTTCTCTGCTGCTCCTACGCCTCGCCTCCTTCCAAACTATTTTCTGTTATCCGGACTTGTGCTCTTTGCGGGATGGAAATTATTAAAATTAGAATCTTGAAAGACTTGTGGCTTTGTTTTAATACTAATTTATTCCTATGAATATATATTAGTTTAGTGTATGCATAATCACTTTGTCACAGAGGCTACTGGGGGCTGTGTGTGAGCCCTGGCGGGTTGTGGGCTCTTAGATTTGTCATGGCCTTTCCCCCCCTATACGACGACCCTGGTTACCACCGTGACGTCATCCCATCTACGAACATTCGGAACGGATTATTCAAAATGGCCGTCTGAAATTGTGGCGGTTTGTGATGTTTAGATGTTATTGTTGCATACTTTGCAGACTGGAAATACAATTGGATTTGGTTTAATGGATACAGTGAATGTGAGTGTGAATGTTGTCTGTCTATCTGTGTTGGCCCTGCGATGAGGTGGCGACTTGTCCTTGGTGTATCCCACCTTCCGCCCGAATACAGCTGAGATAGGCTCCAGCACCCCCCGCGACCCCGGAAGGGACAATTAGTAGAAAATGGATGGATGGATACAATAAAACACAATTAGACATATATAGTCAACTTGTTTTTCTGTTCTACTGTTACTTTAATGTCATTCTTACAAATGAGACTCCGAAATGTGATAACGTAACAAGATATAACAACTGGACAGTAGTTATCATAATTTATTTTTAAATGTTGCAATCAAAAAATTTATATTATCAAAAACAATAAATATTTATTAATACACAAAAAAGTACCAAAAATTGGTATCGTTGAGTACCAGTATCGATTCCCAGGTACCGAGAAATGGTACCGTATCAGTCCAAATGTGAACGGTACCCATCCCTCGTCATGTATTATAAGAGGGGCAATGGTGGCACATACACAGCTAAAATACACACAAAAAAGTACTGCAATGTGTTTTTTCTACTTGGAAGTGGAATTTGTACTGAAACAGAGGACAGCACATGACACAGCTGTTCTTTTTCCATGTAACGTTAACATTGATCGTCCGATTGCTTATCGCAAGCCGTAATGTCACTTTTTACAGTGTGGTGCCGCCAAGTACAGTCATGTGACTGCCAGGCTCCGTCTCATTGGTGAAACATCACTAGTGCTTACGATGGATTGGTGAAACAGTCATGTGACCGTACCCGGTAGAAGAAATCCCTAAGACAAGTCTTTGTAAGCAGTTATTAATAGATAATAAATAGATATAATGACAGTAAAAGTTAAGTGTTTGCAAGCAGTAATTAATAGATAATTAATAAATTTAACAACGGTAAAAATAAAGTCTTTGCGAGCAGTAATTAATCTATAATAAATACATATAATGATGGTAAAAAAATTTAATTTTTATGTAATATAGCGGTAGGAATGAAACTGTAACAGAGGAAAAGAAGTGTTTCTTCTTAACAAAAAAAAAATCAAGTAAAAGAAAAAGTATGTTGCATTAAAACTACTAAAAAGTTACTTAAGTAAATATAACGGAGTAAATGTCGCCAGTTTATTTAACATCAATATTTATGATTGGCCATTTGCAAAATGTGAGTAAAAACGTGAAAAAATAGACCAAAATATGTTTGGTACAGCAAATTAACGTTCTTCCATCGCTTGTTTTTCAATGTCAAAGGGACAAGACGGAGTTGCCTCTGGGTGCTTTTAAATGTGGGAGGGGCTCGCAGCATCACCCGCTGCTCGTTGAGACGAGCAATATGTGCTTTCATGTCAGAGTCACCAAAAGTCTCTTCACTCAATTTGTCTTTATACAAAAGTATCGAGAGGGGTCAGATTACTTGCTCATCCTTTCTGCTGTGTCTTTTTATACTCTGGCTGTATTACAACATGTTTATGAGTGAGTCCAAACAGGTATCGCTAAATGTATTTGTGGCTGATAACCAACAGACATTCACAGCCAAGCCAATGATTAATGACTAAAACGCTAATAAGACATATAAAGTTGTGTCCTTTATGCACAAAATTATTGTATTGATTGAATAGCAAATTAATATCACTTAGTTCACTTTTTCATGAGCTTTTTTCCGCGTAGAAGTATTTTTAAGTAAATTTCAATAGCTGTAGGGAAGCCAGAACAACAACTTTTTCCTCCTATTGCTTTAATATGTCACTCGCTGGCTGTACTACCTTTAGAATACATATATTACTGTATATCCAACCGGCATGAGTGTAAACGTTTAATACAGGCTCACTAATTAAATTCATAAACAAATGATTCTTGTGGCTCCAAGCTGTGCCCTGCCGGTTGGCGCAGACAAGGACGAGGTCATTTGCGCCTGTTTAATCCCGAGTTGAAACACGGCCCGTCATTTATCTCCACTGTGCTGGCAGATTGTCTGACCTCAGGCTGCTGGCAGAGAGCCCGCTGTTACTCTGCCTCAAGGCAACAACTAACTGGACTCAATTAGGTGACTGATAACTGTTGTGTACTCAATATTCACACGCAACAAAAACACAACACAGCAGCGTAAAAACATGATCTATGAAGCAATATGGATAAAAAGCTAACGTTGAACTGCTAATTTGATCTTGAGCGATAGGAAGGTGCCTTTGACTTGTACTGTTGCTTACCTGTTCAACTTTTTGAATCGTGGCTTGTCTGAGGTTCCTCCTCAGGTACACAATAGCAAAAGGTGTATTTTGTTACCTTATTGAGCTCCTGGGAAAAGACCAAATTCAAGCAACAATAAACATTTAGTTGAATGAATACTTCTCTGACGATTGCAATCAAAGCTGAGCTTTAGAGTTTGTAAAAGTAGAAACTTCCAATCCAGTTCATTTTAACGGTGGTGTTTTCAAACTTTTGAATCGGAGCTTTTCAAAGTGTGGCACAACAATTATATAGCACCTACTTTTTGAAAAACTATTTTTCATGGACCATCATGTGTGGCTTTACTGCTCACATCAAACTCTCTCTGAATCACAGGTGTCAAACTCAAGGCCCGGGGCCAGATCTGGCCCGCTACATCATTGTATGTGGCCCGGGAAAGCCGCATAAATATGAGTCAATAAAGTTCACTTTCTTTCCATTTTGACAGAAAAAAGTACATGTACTGGAAAAAATTGCTGACATTTTAAACTTGAATATTATCCAGTATTGCAACAAATATCATATTATCATACTGTCCAAGTGTTTTGTTCAAATAATAATAAATACTCGACTTATCATTTTAAAGTAAAAAATTATGGCTCAAATTGTACACTTTTAAAATGGCAATATATTTTACAGTAAAATTGACATGGTTTTTACAGCATATTACTGTACATTGAAAAAATTATATACACCTGTTCTTTACTGTACAATTCTGACGACGAAGCTGCTGTTTTTTTTCTTCTTTTTTTTACCGTCATATCTACTTTTATTATTTTTACGGTGTATTACTGTAAAACTGGTAACTTCGTTGCCGGATTAAAAAAAAAAAAACAGTGGAACTGTTTTTTTATTTACAGTAATATGTTGTAAAATTGACAATAAAATTATATTTTCTTTCCTGTGAAACAACTGCTTTTCCATTTTTTTTGTAATATGTTGTAAAACACAATATTTTACAGTAACATTCTGGTGACCGAGTTGACAATTTTTTACTGCAAGAGCTACGGATTTGTATTTACTGTGTATGTAAAAAATATATGTAACAGTAAATAACATAAGCAAATTTGTGGGTTAAAAAAGATGACCAAAATAATCCACAACAAATGAGTAAAAAAAATATTGAATCAAGTTACCGTTTTTGCAGATTTGGTTGGTTTTCAATTTATTTGGAAAATGCATACATTACAATTATTTCCAGTTGTTTCATTACAGCATGTCTGAAAATAATTAAGAAAAAGCTGTGCTTATTTAAAACTACGCCTTTTCGAATCACAGCAGTTTTATCACATTTGTTTGTTCTCTGTTTGTAACACAACAATGAATAGATAAATGAGTAAATAAATACATTAATATACAATAAGTAAACAAATAAAAAATACACATATAAACATATACACAATAATTAAAGTTCTCATAAATAAATAGTTAAATAATCTATGGTTCACCTAGGGCAGGGGTCGGCAACCCGCGGCTCTAGAGCCGCATGCGGCTCTTTAGCGCCGCCCTAGTGGCTCTGGAGTTTTTTCAAAAATGTATGAAAAATGGAAAAAGATGAGGGGAAAAAAAAAATAATTTTGTTTTAATATGGTTTCTGTAGGAGGACAAACATGACACAAACCTCCCTAATTGTTAGAAATCACACTGTTTATATATATTAAACATGCTTCACTGATTCGAGTATTTGGCGAGCGCCGTTTTGTCCTACTAATTTTGGCGGTCCTTGAACTCACCGTAGTTTGTTTATATGGAACATTTCTCCGACTTACTAGGACGTGTTTTATGCCACTTCTTTTTCTGTCTCATTTTGTCCACCAAACTTTTAACGTTGTGCGTGAATGCACAAAGGTGAGTTTTGTTGATGTTATTGACTTGTGTGGAGTGCTAATCATTTATATTTGGTCACTGCATGACTGCAAGCTAATCGATGCTAACATGCTATTTAGGCTAGCTATATGTACATATTGCATCATTATGCTTCATTTGTAGCTATATTTGAGCTCATTTAGTTTCCTTTAAGTCCTCTTGATTCAATGTATATCTCATGACACACTATCTGTATGTAATATGGCTTTTAATTTTTTGCGGCTCCAGACAGATTTGTTTTCGTATTTTTGGTCCAATATGGCTCTTTCAACATTTTGGGTTGCCGACCCCTGACCTAGGGGATAAATCAGATTATCTAATTTGTTAAGGGTTTAAGATGTTTTTCAGGATTCTTCTTCTTTGTACTTTGTGAACATTTATAGTTTGAACAGTTTCTTCAACTGAATCATATTAGTACTTTCCTTGCTTAATACATTCTATAATTTCATTGCATACGGATATGCTGAATGTTTTAAGTGTTGTTCGTGTATACAAATGTTTCAAATTAGATTTTCCTCTAAGGTTATATTTCTCCTCTTTTGTTGAGATGGGTAGCAGGTTATTTGTTTTGTACATTTGCATGTAAAAATGTAGGCTTTTCAGTGACATGTCATTGTGTTGAAGTTATGATTACCAGTGTTTCTACGTGCATAACTCCAACTCTTCTCTTTCTCCCCTTTGGAACACAGCGCTCCAAAATAGCCGTTTATGAGAAAATGTGGTCATACATGAAATCGGCGGAACCGTCGGTGTTTGCCAAGACAACACCCGACGGGGTCTCCCGGGTACGAAAGTCGAAGGGCAAGTTCGCCTTTCTCCTGGAGTCCACAATGAATGAGTACATAGAGCAGCGGAAGCCGTGTGACACCATGAAAGTGGGCGGCAACCTGGACTCTAAGGGCTACGGCGTGGCCACGCCCAAAGGCTCCGCATTAAGGTGGGTGGGATAATATAACAATGTGCTCCATGTTGTTGTAGTATTCCACCTACCCTGATGCCACCTTTTCTCATTTTCTTACCCCTTAATTCTTGACTTGAATAACCGACACATTGAGCCATCATCTCCTGTTTTGTCCGTCTGCTTCCTCCTCCTCATTTTCTCTGATTGTTCTCCCCATCTGCCACGTACGTCCTCCATCTTGTTTCTGTGCTGCCTTCACTTGCAATCTAATGCTGTTGTCTTCTTGCGTGCACATGCCAGTGGAAAGAGCCACGTTTGTCGTGATGAATGCCGAGCAGCATGCTGGATATGTCCTCTTTGCTAACCTAAACGTGACCCTCCATGCCACCTCCCTCACTATTTTTTTTTTTTTTTTTACTTCTTACCTTTCCACAAAAGTGATGAGCAATTTGTCCCTTCCGTGCTCCCCCTGTGAACCATTGATACTGAACGCCATGATTATCACTATTAGATTTCTCACGGACCTGTTCCTTTTTCTTACAAGTTATGTTTTATCGTTTCAAGAAATGCTGTTAACCTGGCAGTGTTAAAACTGAATGAGCAAGGCCTCTTGGACAAATTGAAAAACAAATGGTGGTACGACAAGGGAGAGTGCGGCAGCGGGGGAGGTGACTCTAAGGTCAGCCTCCATGTCACCAAAGTCGGGTGTCCTAGAACTGAGTAATCGGCAAGGCTGGCGCCCTTCAATATTAATGATAAATGAATAGTAACATAGTGCCGCTGTGATCAACTGGTATCCCTTTTAAAATTCATTCCAAGCTTGGTCTGTGGCTATGGAAGACAGGAAGCCCTTTTCTCCTGATTTCTATAACCACATGCCAAATATGAAGGACTTTTTTTTTTTTTTTAAGGTTTAAGCTTTTTCAACATCCAAGCTGGGCGGGTAAGCACGCTCCAGTGTGCACAGGGAACAGCGTTGTCTTGAGGGGACGAAGCATCACAGGCAAACGTGAGAATTCTAATGAAAGGAAACAAGCACCTTCTCTCTGCTTCTCCACACAATGAATCCTTGCAGGATGTCACCTGGGGGCCCATTTGAGACACTTTCTTTGTCATGCAACATTCCACCAAATTAGTACCACTTGTTTGTTGTAACTCTGTCAAAATAAATGCCATTTTAAATCAGATAATACCAGGGATGTACCCATCGATCAGCCACCGATCAGTATCAGCCCATTTTTGTGAGATGTACTGCTGATACTGTCTTTATTTTTAGACCCCCGGCTGACGAGTGGCTAGCAGCTAATTATGTGTCTTCCTACACAGGGTGGATCCGCATTTCTTAGGCCCCGTTTACACTGAGGTTAAGGTTGTCCAGGGTAAATCACACCTAGCCTTATCCGTGTAGACACACAACAATGCCACCATTTAAGATCCCTCACCCCCCTCCGTCCGCCGGCGCAACGCGACCTAATACGCATGCACGGAAAATGCGCACGTCATAGTCACCTCCAGTGTAGCTTTATGTGCAAGTTCTTAAATGTAACTTATCTGAACAACATCCAGTGTTGTGGTATTTCAATTAACTGGAATCCAGTGTGCTGTGGGGCCTTATTGTAGTGAATCACACCTGAGCCATCATAAATTAATCAAATCTTTATTAGACACGTAAACAATGTGATAAAGAACATTTTACAACAATCAAACTAGGGATCTAGATATCTGGTCAGGACACTCCTCACTATTTTGCCTTCACCTTCATTGTCTATTCGTTTTTGGTGACTTTACTGTATATACTCTGGACCTAGACATACATGGCGGACAATAACTGATACAGTCTGCTTTGCCAGTCCAAATGCATTCGTCGTTTTCCTCGACGGCCAGGCAATACAAAGCACACCCTACCTTTTTTATCACATCCACGGGATTCGTATTCTCCTTGTCTCTCCTTCGACAAATGGACAAAGTTTTTCGCTAAGTAGCATCACAGCTGACCTGGACATTGGAAAGTTCTCTTGCCGTCTAAGAAGTGTTGTATCCAAAATAGCTGCAATCGCTTTCTCTTAAGGTATTCATGTGTGATTTCCACAAGCGTCTGTACATGTAGAAGAAGGAGAAACACGGGTATGTCTAGATGACTTGTCTTCATATTTCCAGTGGTTATCTCCGAGCTTTATTATGAAGCTGGCTGTGGCGTGTTCTTTCTGACGTCACTTCCTGTGTGGGCGAGGTCTTTCTGGCGTCACTTCCTCTCCGAACTCACTTTGTAAACGATCAATGAGTCCATACAAAGCTAAGTGCCGGATATTCAAGAATTACACGGCTGACTTACCCGTGTAAAAATTTGTCCGAGGAGGGGCACCTTAAACGCTGGTTTAGTGTGGCTGAAATGGGGCTTACCGTATTTCCTTGAATTAGCGCCGGGGTGGTAATTAATTTAAAACTTCTTCTCACTCCGGCGCTTACCAAAGGCATGCGGTAAATGTAAGCATGCGCTAATTATTTTAAAACCTCTTCTCACATGCGGTAAATTTAGGCCTGCGCTTATAAATTTGAGTGTGATGTAAGGATACCATCATGAAAAGCACATTTAATTAAAAAAAACATTATTATGATCTTACCTTTACTTATAAATGAAGTCCATGCGCAGCTCCTTCTGAACAAAAGCATCGATAACTTGTTTATAGAAGTCTTCCTTATCTTTATTCAGTTTAAAAGTCTCTCTGTCTCGATGGAGATCTTCCTTTAATTATTACCTCCTGCTTCGATTGAAAGTCCAGTTTAGAAAACTGTTTTATTTTAGATATGTAATCCTCCATGTTAAAAGTGCAAGCGAGAGGAAAAAATAAACGATCGCTAACTGTTGCTGCTTATTGTCACTTCTTCTGCAGCCGAGTAGTCGCAAGAAGGATCACTAGCGCCCTCTACCACCAGACGGCGGGAGTCATTTAATGACTCATATTTGACACACGCAGCTACGGTATATTAATAAAACATAGCTGCTTACTGTTCTTTTTAGCATATTCAATAGCTTGGACCTTAAATCCTACATATATATATATATATATATATATATATATATATATATATATATATATATATCCTTTATCTTCTTCCCTTTATGCGATTTTAAATTATTGAAAATATTTAAATTTTGAAAATTATGACGTCACTCTTGACGTGACGAGTTTGACCTGGCGGAAATTCTAGGCATATGCTAATTATTTTGCGAAACGAGTTTGACCCGGCGGTAATTCTAGACATGCGCTAATAAAAATAATATTTTGCGAAACGAGTTTGACCCGGCGATAATTCTGACCTGGCGGTAATGCTAAGCTTCCGCTAATTATTTTGCGAAACGAGTTTGACCCGGCGGTAATTCTAGGCAGGTGCATACTATATACCCAGCAGCAATTCAAGGAAATACAGTAGGCTAAATAATTATTAGGGCCTTAGTATCAGAAGTATTACTATCAAGTGACATTATCACTGGAGGAAGGGGCTAAAAGCATGTTACAAACCGAGAGCAAGCCAGGAGCAGGCATGCTGTTAGCTAAGGTAACTGCTAAGCTAGTTTTAAACATCAAGAAATAGGTGCTTAGTAAACTTTAATACGTTTTGATCAGTGGTTCTCAAAATTTCTACCAGCAAGTACCACCTAAGAAAAAACTTGGTACCACCTTAAAGACCAACATTAACTTACATTAGCGTAGTAAGCCTAAGTATTCATTAAAAACAAAGTAGAGGTTTTATTTAACAAGTAGATGTAATATTTTTGGCCACTGTAACAGTAAAACTGTGTTTGAATATAGGAAAGTAAAACACTGTACTTTAATCAAGTCATTATTTGGCGTACCACTAGATGGAGCCTGCGTACCACTCGTGGCACACGTACTACAGTTTGAGAAACCCTGGTGCGGATGGAAAGTAAGCAGATATTAACATGAATTGAACAGGTAGATAAATAAGAGTCTAGAGAGAAGATAATATAACAACTGTTGGTGTGTCAGCATTGTCACAGTCAGTACACTACACGTAAGAGGAGGGTGCATCCATCCATAAATTGGTGTCGTCGATACCAGGGGTAGCATCAATATTTGATTGATACGAGAGTGATTATGCCAATATTTTTACTTTCTCAAAATAACTTTTTTGTTAATCTTTACAAAAAAAACTAAGAATTTGAAAGAATAGTAGATATAGTAGTACCCAGTGTGTACTATTGACGTTTTGATCAAATAATTGTAATAAATGTTTAGTAACAGTCACATGTGGAAAAAAAGACACATTAAACTAATCAAAATGTGTATTAGCTACGGCTGGCAAAACTAACAAGTTAACTTATGTGATGATGGCATTAATAATTTACACACTTTTTTTAATTATGCAAATTATTTTCACCATACAATCTATTTTAGGGCTTAACCACTGTACGTTTAGTGATCACATCAATGCATACGTCAGTACAAAAATGAGTGAGGGGACTCCAACTAGTGTGTTCGCTGGCAAATTGCACTCCAAAATACACCATGAATATCAATCAATCAATCAATCAATGTTTATTTATATAGCCCTAAATCACAAGTGTCTCAAAGGGCTGCACAAGCCACAACGACATCCTCGGTACAGAGCCCACATAAGGGCAAGGAAAAACTCACCCCACAACAATAACCTTTAGATAAAACTGTTACCAAGTGTGTGTGCAAATAAATGACATGCATTCAACTAAAACCTTTAAAAATGTTCCTGGTGACATTCTGACTATAAAATTGCATTTGTGTATGAATATTGAGGTATTTTTATTTAGAAATGTTTATTTTGCAAGCAAATGATCACCTGTGATTAATCATGATTAATCCCAATTCCAATTTTTTGAACTATTATGACAACCCTGGCATGGCGTAGTGGGTAGAGCAACCGTGCCAGAAACCTGAGGGTTGCAGGTTCGCTCCCCGCCTCTTACCAAAATCGCTGCCGTTGTGTCCTTGGGCGGGACACTTCACCCTTTGCCCCCGGTGCCACTCACACCAGTGAATTGAATGATGAATGATAGGTGGTGGTCGGAGGGGCCGTTGGCGCAAATTGCAGCCACGCTTCCGTCAATCTACCCCAGGGCAGCTATGGCTATGAAAGTAGCTTACCACCACCATGTGTGAATGATTGATGGGTTCTACATGTAAAGCGACTTTGGGTACTTAGAAAAGCGCTATATAAATCCCAGTTATTATTATTATTATTATTAACCCTAGTATTAACCAATCTCAGGCAACTTTATTTGTTTTTTCTACAAGATTCCCAAGTTGAAGATGACCTATTTAATTAATAGGAGTGAGTTTTAGCATACAATTTACAAATACATCCAATTGATCAAATATAGCATTCATGCTAAAAGCGTGTTTGACACTAAGTACATTACATCGATTCAACAAAGAATTGTATTTGAATAACAGATAACAAAAAATGATTTAGGTAACAGGACTGTGCTGAGATTTTACCATTGTTGAAATATCATTGAATAAACATCAACATGAATAGAAGCATACTATATCCTACAAAGTATGTGAAAGAAGCAACTTGTATACTGTATAATGTTCCCCATTTTTCAGCACGGTTAATGTGTTAGGCTAACAGGACTGAGTGAAAACCCAGGGACACAACTCAGGTGTAAAATATAACTTTGTTAAAATTTAACATACTCTTTTTTTATTTTACCATACTTTGATTTTTTTTTTTAAATAAAATTAGTGTTTTGCTTTTAAGAAATAAAGTGTATTTATAATAAGCATAAAAAATATGTATAAATAAATAAAAATACAATTTCTGACAGATTTAAATTTGGATATTTCACGATAAAGTAAAATTTTAGGAGGTGAAGAAAAGCAACCAATTAGGATTATTACTCAATTTATTGACATTACACAGACATACATAATGCAGGGTAACCAAATTTGGTTTAACATCAAATCCAGAAGTGCATTATTTGAATACAGTATTTATATATATATATATATATATATATATATATATATATATATATATATATATATATATATATACTGTATGTACAGAATAAATACATGTAATTATCAAGAATTATATTAACTTGATATAATTGATAGAGAGTAATACATAAATCTACACAAGTTATGATATGAATATGCAAAATAAATTATAGTATAGAAATAGTTAATATACAAAACTAATACACCTCTAACAACAAATACCACTTTTACAGTGTTAAAGGCAGTTTATGATAATCTTTTAAATTGTGTTTTTAATATGCAATCAGGTCAGTGTGCAGGACTCTTTGCTTTGTAAAAAACACATTTCACAGTTAATTTTATCGTCCATTAATACATTTAGAGTTTACATTTCAAATGGCACTGATTCAGTGGAATGGTTTACTATTCATATACTGTGCAAAGGTCTTCACTAGCTTTGTTGTTTTATGGCTCTTTTATCAAGGTGTTAACAATGACATTCATCAGAGTTCTATTCCTATAAGAATGAGGCAGATTTATGCTACTTAAAATGAATGTGTCATTTGATGTGCCATTGTTTTTCATTTGCCTCATTATGTATAATATTATATATTAGAGCTGTGCGCTGTTAAAGGCAAAGGTCCTGGTTAACATCCAAGTCCAAACAGGCCAAACCCAAAATTACATGAAGCCAAACATTGTTCTGGATTTTTCATCCGGTTTTAGACAGCTGATCAGTTTTTGGTGGCCGTAACACATGGATGTCAAAGTGCGGCTCGGGGGACATTTGCGGCCCGGAGCTTGTTTTATAATAAGGAGGCTACTTGTACACACACTGAAATATTTTAACTAAAAGCTTTATTAAAGTACTAGTAGAAAGGAAAAACAAGTTGCCGGGATATTGAAGCGATTATCATATATTCCTAATTTATAACACCAAAAGAGTTACAAAGTTTGTGAGTAAATAGATATTGTTCAAAATAATATTCCTGGGCCATTTTGGGGGATAATGAGCCTGACGTGCACGTGGGAACCACAGTGTCCTTCAACAACAACAACACTACTATTCACGGCATACTTGTTAGAGACAACAACTACTTTGGGACAGATTCTGAACCTGAACTGTATAATTTTGAGCTTGAATATAAGGAGGATGAGCAACAAGTTTTAGAAGCTCTGTGCTAAACAGATCCAGCTTTCATGAAATACTGTAGCATTATGTAGCAGTATTGCTAAGTGCTAAACAAACATTTGAAAACAACAACTTACTGTACAATATCTGCTCTCACTGGGGTGCCAACTGATAGGATGTTCTTATATTCCCATCTAGATTAAGAATTATTCAGAATGCTTTTAATTAAGAACAAAATGTGCTACAACGCAAGCGTCATTTTGTGTCTTTCTCACTGTCGATGGTCAAAGTTTACCAACTTCTCAGTTTATTGCTACAAATTTCTATTATGCATAATTTACAATCTTGAATTAACTTTCACCAGTTCAGAAGCGATGTAACGACCACTAGCAGCAGGACACGGGCTGTTGAGCCTACGAGAGATGTATTAATCTAGTTTAGTAATACTATTAAGGATATTTTCTTGACGCTAACAAATATCACCAAAGACGTTATAATGTGGTCATCCTTGACAAATAAAGCACTTAGCTTTCCTGCACAACAACTAAGCTTTTAGTTTCTGTTATGAAAATGGACAATGAAAATGCGGTGGATTGGACCAACAATCACAATATTTATTACTAGGACTTAACATGACTAGGGCTGCAACTAACGATTACTTTGATAATCGCTTAATCTGTCGATTATTACTTCGATTAATCGATTAATAATAGGATAAAAGAGACAAACATTTGAAAACAACAACTTACTGTACAATATCTGCTCTCACTGGGGTGCCAACTGATAGGATGTTCTTATATTCCCATCTAGATTAAGAATTATTCAGAATGCTTTTAATTAAGAACAAAATGTGCTACAACGCAAGCGTCATTTTGTGTCTTTCTCACTGTCGATGGTCAAAGTTTACCAACTTCTCAGTTTATTGCTACAAATTTCTATTATGCATAATTTACAATCTTGAATTAACTTTCACCAGTTCAGAAGCGATGTAACGACCACTAGCAGCAGGACACGGGCTGTTGAGCCTACGAGAGATGTATTAATCTAGTTTAGTAATACTATTAAGGATATTTTCTTGACGCTAACAAATATCACCAAAGACGTTATAATGTGGTCATCCTTGACAAATAAAGCACTTAGCTTTCCTGCACAACAACTAAGCTTTTAGTTTCTGTTATGAAAATGGACAATGAAAATGCGGTGGATTGGACCAACAATCACAATATTTATTACTAGGATTTAACATGACTAGGGCTGCAACTAACGATTACTTTGATAATCGCTTAATCTGTCGATTATTACTTCGATTAATCGATTAATAATAGGATAAAAGAGACGAATTACATTTCTATCCTTTCCAGTATTTTATTGGAAAAAAAACAGCATACTGGCACCATACTTATTTTGATTATTGTTTCTCAGCTGTTTGTACATGTTGCAGTTTATAAATAAAGGTTTATTAAAAAATAGAAATTAAAAATTGCCTCTGCGCATGCGCATAGCATAGATCCAATGAATCGATGACTAAATCGATAATTTGAATCGATGACTAAATCGATGATTTTAATCGATTTAATCAAATAGTTGTTGCAGCCTGCCACAAATATTATAATCAGTCATCTTGTATTCAGGGTCATCTTATATTCTAAAACAACACATCTAATGATACGACTGCTGCACAGTATTGTCTTTCCAGTCTGTGATCTTTTTATTGTGGGAACATGCCAGTCACCATGTTTGTGTTTTTTTCACAAATGAGGCCCCTGATGGCGAGCACCGATAGTCACACAACAATAGTCACAAAACAACAGTCACATAACAACAGTCACACGACAGTAGTCACACGACCGGAGGCACACGACAACAGTCACACTACAATAGTCACACAACAGCAGTCACATGACAGTCACACAACAACAGTCACACAACAGTAGTCACATAACAGTCTGAAACAATAGTCACACAACAACAGTCACACAACAATAGTCGCACAACAGTCACAAAATAATAGTTACAAAACAATAGTCACACAACAACAGTCACAAAACAATAGTCACATAACAGTCACAAAACAATAATCACATAACAATAGTCACACAACACTAGTCGCACAACAACAGTCACAAAATAATAGTTACAAAACAATAGTCACATGACAACAGTCACAAAACAATAGTCACATAACAGTCACAAAACAATAATCACATAACAATAGTCACAACAATAGTCGCACAACAACAGTCACACAACAATAGTCGCACAACAACAGTCACAAAAATAATAGTTTCAAAACAATAGTCACACAACAGTCACACAACAGTCACAAAACAATCACATAACAATAGTCACACAACAATAGTCACACGACAACAGTCACAAAACAATAGTCACATAACAGTCACAAAATAATAATCACATAACAATAGTCACACAACAATAGTCGCACAACAGTCACAAAATAATAGTTACAAAACAATAGTCACACGACAACAGTCACAAAACAATTGTCACATAACAGTCACAAAATAATAATCACATAACAATAGTCACACAACAATAGTCGCACAACAACAGTCACAAAATAATAGTTACAAAACAATAGTCACACGACAACAGTCACAAAACAATAGTCACATAACAGTCACAAAACAATAATCACATAACAATAGTCACACAACAACAGTCACACAGCAGTAGTCACACAACAACAGTCACACAACAATAGTCACACAAAAACAGTCACACAACAATAGTCACAAAACAATAGTCACACGACAACCGTCACAAAACAACAGTCACATAACAATAGTTACACAACAGTCACACAACAACAGTAGTCACACAACAGTAGTCACAAAACAGTAGTCACACAAGAATAGTCACACAACAGTCAAACAACAAAAGTCACACAACAACAGTCACACACACAGCAGCATCATGTTGGAGAGCAGGCTTAACTTGGTTGTCATCCTCCCCTCCCTGAGTGAGCGTGACATTGATACTCCCTCACATTCTCTGCTCTCGCCCACAGTTTGCTTCAGTTCCTCAGCAGACGAGCGTCACGTGACTGCCACATTTCTCTGTCCTTGTTTCACTTCCAGACGTGCACTTGTGGGTGACCCACAGTCAGGTGGAAATACTGTGTGTGTTGTGTTGTGTTGTGTGCAGCAACCTCTCACACTTTCACTGCGTCAAAACAGCTGATATTTCTGGAAATATATCAAATATATTGCCGTGTTTCATGTCCTTAGTCAGGATTGTCATGTTGCATTCGTCACCTCTTGTGTTGCTTTGTGTCGTCTCTCAATATTCTCAAGCGTTACATTGCAGCCTGGCAGACAAACTGAAGGGTAAAGTTATGATGATTGGGCTGTAGCACAAGTGAAAGGGTGAGCAATGTAACAAATAATAAACAAACACATCCCTGACACATTTTTGGAAGAAATATATAAATTATTCAGTATTTTCAGTCAATAAACAGGTCATAATCCAGCAATTTAATACATTGTTTTGACACAATTTGGTCATTATGATTAATGTTGTAATAGATTCAATTGCTTTCATTCATACAAAAGAACTGACAAATGTTTTGTCCATCCATCCATTTTCTACCGCTTGTCCCTTTTGGGGTCGCGGGGGGTGCTGGAGCCTATCTCAGCTAGAGGAAATTCAAATTTAATTGTCTATACATTATTACACTTTTTTTTAACAAATGTATTTCTTAGAGGGTTTTTTTATTTTTATCTGAAACACAAAAAACGTTTTGTGTTGGTGTTTCTGATGAAAATGTAAAAACATAAATGCATAATGTGGAGTTAAACGTTTATCATTGGACAGTAGCTTGCTTTCATTCATACAAAATGTTTTTTGCACAATATGCAATTTTTATTTTTATTTATTTTTAAATATAAAACACAAAGATAACAACATTTTTTTTTTTAAATATATGTGGACTTACAGGTTTTTCATTGGAAAGTAGCTTTAGTTCGTACAAAAGAACAGACTGTAAAATTAATTTGAACTACAGGAAATTAAATTTAATTGTCTGAAAATTATGACCAAACATAAAAAATTATATTTTGTAAAATATATTCCTTTTATCTGAAGCACAAAGAATTTGTTTTTTGATAATAATAGTTGAACATTATTATCTTAATTTCCCCTCGGGGATTAATAAAGTATTTTTGATTCTGATTCTGATAAAAAAATAAATAAAAACATTAAAAACTAATGTGGAGTTTTAGGTTTTTCATAGGACAGTAGCTATCGTTCATACAAAAGAACAGACTGTGAAATGTTTTTGCACAAAAGGAAATTAAATTTAATTGCCTGAAAATCTTGTTTTTTTTATATATATGTACATTTCTTAGTTTTTTTCTTTTTATCTGAAACACAATGAAAACACATTTGTGTTATTTAGTTTTTTTGTTTAAGTAAAAATATAAATTTAAAAAAATGTGGAGTTACAGTACAGTTTTGTCATTGGACAATAGCTTTTGTTCATACTGTGAAATGTTTTTGCACTAGAGGAAATTAATTTTAGTTGCCTGAAAATTGTGACGTTTACTTTTAGAAAGCATTTCTGTTGTTTTGTTTTTGACAATATATATATATATATATATATACATATATATATATATATATATATATATATATATATATATATATAAAAAATATATACATATATTCAAAAAAAATTATATATATATAGTGTATGTATATATATGTGTATATATACAGTATATGTGTGTATATATATATATATATGTATATATATGTGTATACGTATATATATGTGTATATATATATATGTATATATATAGTGTATATAGTGCACTAGAGGGAATTAATTTTAGTTGTCTGAAAATTGTTATGTATTAATATAATGTATTATTTAAATTTAATTTCTTAGAGTTTTTTCAAAGAAATCACATTTGTGTTGTTTTGGGTTTGTTTTTTTAAACATTTATTTCTTAGAGGTTTTTTACTACTATTTTTGTCTGAAACACTCAGAAAACACATTGTTTTTCATTGGACAGTAACTTGCTTTTGTTCATACAAAAAGTTTTTGCACAAAAGGTAATTCAATTTAATCATCTGACTTTTTTTTTAGTTTTTTGTTTTAATCTGAAACACAAAGAAAACATATTTGTGTTGTTTTGCTATTAGTTTTTGTAAGAAAATATAAATATCTATATATATACAAAAAAATGCGAAATACAGTACAGGTTTTTTATTGGACAGTAGCTTTTGTTCATACTGTAAAATGATATTGCACTACAAGAAATTAATTTTAGTTGTCTGAAACTTGTTATCTATTTTTTTTTTTTATTATTATTATTTCTTAGAGTTGTTTCAAAGAAAACACATTTATAAATGTATAAAAATGTTTAAAAAAAAAAAATACAATGTGGGGTTTCATGTTGTTCATTGGACAGTAAGAACGTTTGTACAAATGAACCGACTGTGAAATGATTTTACCCTATGATTTTTTATGTTTTCTAAATGTCTTAGTTTTTTTTCTTTTTTTTCTGAAACACAAGGATAACACATTTGTGTTGTTTTTAGTTTGTGATAAAAAAAAATGTGAAGAACAAAAATAAGCAATGTGGAGTTACATGTTATACATCAGACAGTAGCTTTCATTTGTACCAAAGAACTGAGTGTGAAATGTTATTTCACTAGAGGAAATTCAATTCAATGAATGAACAACTACAGTACAATGGAACCTCGAATTAGGAACTTAGTTGGTTCTTGAACAGGGTTCATAAATCAAAAACTTTGTATAATGAAGCAAATGTCTTCATAAGAAACAATATAAGCATGAATGATGTGTTCCAACTTTGACAAAAGTCCTTATTTTAGTTCGGGTTTGTACACTTTGAACAGAATATGAGGTGATATATTGTACTGTATATCAAACAAACATAACAAGGAGCTGATGGAGGAACTATCTCTTTATTAGCAATCTAAAACAACAAGGACAAGATGACCTCTCTGTATGCACTGCTCTGCCAACACCCGCATACACACAGCAGTCCCTTTGGTTCCCTAACAAACTATCAGAAATCACAACAATCCTTAACTTTCTCAACCATATTGCTAGAGTAATAAACATTTTCATAAGTTAAATCCACTTACACTACATTAACATCAGCAAAGGTCGTCTCCTGAGTTGTTCCTCATGAGACGAGAGAAAGGAGCAGACAGACATGGGGGAGAAAGCCAGAGGAGGGGCCGTGTGTGTGTGCTCTCTTGGAAGAGCCACCGCTGAACGAGAGGTGGTCTTCTACCCCGCTGTGAAATAGGTCTACTTTGGCATATTTTCCATTAAAGGTCCTTCTCATCACAACTACGAACCTGATGTGGTACGAAGCCGGCTTCATCAATCTCTTTAATATAGCAAGCACAAAATGGCTGAATGCAGGGTTCGTACACAGATGCATATTTGGCCCGATGGAAAAGTTTGTGAACCAAAAAGTTTGCAGATAGAGGTGTTCGTAAATCGAGGTTCTACTGCACGTCAATGAACTAGTGTCATAATAATGTACTGCATGTAGAGTGGATTTCTACGGTATCTCCTTCCAGCTGCTTCTCTGTCAAACACACCATCAGCAGCTTTTCCATATTTTCATGGATAAATGTGCGCCATTTGGATATTATCTTAACATTCTTGGTTGGCGGTATTCTGCTTCAGTACGGTGCATACTTGCAGTGATACACTCAAACTACTCAACCAAGTCGACTGCACACAGTCGTGTTTTTCATGATTTCTTTCTTTAATTCAATGAATATGATCCACTTCTTCTTCATAGCACTGTCCCTCACACTCATTTCTTCCTTCCCCTGGTTGGATAAAACAAGTGATGTCCATATCTTTAACAGCAGATGTTTGGGGCGGATTTCATTTGCTACACCAACTAATGGCAGGGATGCTTGGTACTCACATGTTTGCTTGCGACTTAAACCGACAAACCGAGAGACAGCTCTCATCCTAAAAAAAAAAAAATGAACTTGTTAGATGAGGTACTACTAAAACTGTGTGATTTACACAATCATCATAACTTTGCCTTTCAAGTTGCTTCAAAAAACCTTCTGTGCAGTTCATTACGTGATCGACGTGTTTGTGTGTCTCACTGGTGACTCCAATATATTTGATGCTGCCAGATTGAAAACGCCGCAAGCGCTCTGAAATAAGGAAATAAGTCTGGGAATGTGGCAGCCGAGGAAATTGAGCTTGATGTCTCGCAAAAGTCCAAAGGAAAGAAGCCATCTTTTCTTCGCTCCCCCAAATTGGCTTTGATTCTGTGAGACATTAATGGACAGGCGCGACAGTGCGTTGTTGTGTTTGTTAGTCAACAAAGGGTTCCTGTTGGATCCACGGCAATAAAGAGCTTTTGAAGTGCATTTGATTGCGTGGAAGCCATGCAGCAGCTTCTTCAAAGTGGCCTTCAGCGGGTGCCGATTACTCAAAGCGATACAGGTGGGGTCTGGCACGCTAGGGTACACATTGTAGGATGGAACCATGACATATTGTGACGTTCTTGATCTAGTCTTTGCTTGCTATCTGTCATGTCTTGGCCAGCACCCGACTTGCTATCGCTTTGTATTAAGTCGTTGAAAAGTCCAATAACATAAAATAACATAATCCAATGTTATTTATGTTATTTCCCACGTGAAGAACTCCTGTAAACCTTGCAGTATTGAAACTCAGTGAACAAGGCATCTTAGACAAGCTGAAAAACAAATGGTGGTACGATAAAGGTGAATGTGGAACCAAGGACTCGGGAAGTAAGGTCAGTCGCTGCAGGTCTTTTTATGCTGATACTGCTGAAAAAAAAAAACAACAACAATGCATTTTGACCTAATTGTTCATACACATCTCTGGCATAACACCTGACACATAGCTACTGAATGATGCATGTAGAGCAATTTGATGTATTTGTTATATGAACTGACAGCATGCTCTCACACAGCCTTTTAACTTCATGCCATCAACGTCTGAATCCAAACCATCCTGCTGCTATTTAATCATCCAAGCTGCTATTGAAACGGAATTTATTGGTCTTTTTATTCATCTGCCATCAAATTCCACCTGCCTGTTTCTCAACCGCCGACTTGTAAACACCACTTTGACCTGTAAGTGGTGTATAATAGTCATGTACAAGGCATAGCAGCTCAGTACTGTGAGAAACAGCCACAACAATGCTTATAACAATGTTATGAAGTAGAAATAAGTCACCCTTTTTAAATGGTGCACAGGTTGGAAACAGTAATAACAATGTAATAACATTAATTGTCATGACTCCTACAAGCAAGACAGTCTCAAGTACAGTACAGAAATGCTCACAAGGTGGAGTAGCAAAGTGATTAATGGGACCCCATTCGTCGCAGTTTACCTGACACATGAAACGTGACAAATTGGACAAGCCACGTTAGTCAAACCTTGAATATTTCAAAATGGTTTCTGACTATTCCAACTTGGACCACAATGCCAGTTGCTGTGTAGTGTGGCGGTTTCCATTGTTTTCAGCAGACTGCATCCACAGTACATTCACTCAGAAATGAGGCCTTGCATCCCTTCCCTATTGTAGTAATAACAAAGTAATAAAGTAGTAATAAAACATTAAGCTGACATTCACATTAGGGGAGCACAAAAATATTGATTCACATCCGAAGAGTGATTCTTATTCATCCTGATTCTGAATTGATTCATAATTTTAAAAAATCTATTACATTTTTCAGAATTTTTTTTTTATATATATTGGGCCATATCCATGGAATCAGTAAGATATTTTCTACCTTGTAACCTGTTTTGAAAAGGTTCCATTACACTGTAATTATTATACCAAATAACACATTGCAAGAAACGGTTTAAATCTAGAATCGATTCTGAATCGAATCGTCACCGCAGGAATAGGATCAAATCCTTAAGTGCTGAAAGAATCACCCTAATTATAATGTAAAAAAAAAATTAAAAAAAATAAATAAACACTAACAAGCTCGGTAGTAATGCATCAGAGTAGTAATAAGGACATATAAAATTGTAATACAAAAAAAATATATATTTTTTATTTTATTTTATTTTATTTTTTGTTTGTTTGTTTTTTTAAACTAAAAGTGTGCAATAACAATGTAATGAAGTAGTATTAAGCCAGTGAGCTAACATTGTCTGAACATTGTCATGTAAAAAACTAATATACCAAGTTAGTAATAGTGATGTGATAAAGCAGTAATAAGACAGCAATCAAACATTTTGTTTAACACGGTGAAGCATTAATAGGATTCAATATGAGTTACTAAGCTACATCATTTTATTATATAAAAAAACAGCTTACTAGCATTGTAATAACATTGTAATAAAGTAGTACGAAGATTGCTACGCTAACCCCATCGGGACATTCTCGTCACAAAGCTAACATGCTAGTAAGAGCAATGTAATAAAGTAGAAATAAGACAGTAAGATAACATTCTCCTGACAATCTCAATTGGAGAAATGCCAACAAAGCTAGTAATAGCAATGTAATAAATTACTGTAGTAATAAGACAGTAAGCTTAAATTTTGTTTAGCATGTTGAATAATTGCTGGTAGTCTTAACTCCTACCAAGACAAATATTATATAAAAAACGCTTGTAATACAAAAATAAAACTAACAAGCTAGTAATACTGTAGCAATGTACTAAAGTAGTAATAAGCCACTGAGCTAACATTTTTGTTTAGCATGTTAAATACTATCACAGATTAATAATCATATCAACAGAGAACAATAATAACATGTAATAAAGTATCTATCATCTTCTTCCCCATACCGAGGTCGGGTCGCGGGGGCAGCAGACTAAGCAGAGAAGCCCAGACTTCCCTCTCCCCAGCCACTTCGTCCAGCTCCTCCCGGGGGATCCCGAGGCGTTCCCAGGCCAGCTGGGAGACACAGTCTGCCCAACGTGTCCTGGATCTTCCCCGTGGTTTCTACCGGTCGAAACATGGAGGCATCCGGGGGGCATCCTGACCAGATGCCCAAACCACCTCATTGGCTCCTCTCGATGTGCAGGAGCAGCGACTTTACTTTGAGCTCCTCAGAGCTTCTCACCCTATCTCTAAGGGAAAGCCCCGCCACCCAACGAGAAAACTCATTTTGGCCGCTTGTACCCGTGATCTTGTCCTTTCGGTCATAACCCAAATGTCAAGATCAAAGGTGAGGATGGGAACGTAGATCGACCGGTAAATTGAGAACTTTGCCTTCCGGCTCAGCTCCTTCTTCACCACAACTGATCGATACAGCGTCTGCATCACTGCAGACGCCGCACTGATCCGCCTTTCAATCTCACGATCCACTCTTCTCTCACTCGTGAACAAGAATCCAAGGTACTTGAACTACTCCACTTTGGACAGGATCTCCTCCCCAACCCAGAGATGGGACTCCACCCTTGTCTGGGCAAAAACCATGGACTCGGACTCGGAGATGCTAATTCTCATCCCAGTCGCTTCACACTCGGCTGCGAATCAACCCAGTGAGACTTTAAGATCCTGGCCAGATGAAGCCATCAGGACCACATCATCTGCAAAAAGCAGAGACCTAATCCTGCAGCCACCAAACCAGATCCCTTCAATGCCCTGACTGCATCTAGAAATTCTGGCCATAATAACATAATAACATATAATAACATAATCGATGACAAAGGGCAGCCCTGGCGGAGTCGTACCCTCACTGGAAATGGGTCCGACTTACTGCCGGCAATGTGACCAAGCTCTGACACTGATCATACAGGGAGTGGACCACTATAATCAGGTGGTCCGATTCCCTCATACTCTCTGAGCACTCCTCACAGGACTTACAGAGGGACATAGTCGAATGCCTTCTCTAAGTCCACAAAGCACATGTAGACTGGTTGGGAAACCCCCCATGTACCCTCAAAGACCCTGCATAGTGTAAAAAACTGGTCCACAGTTCCACAACCAGGACAAAAACCACACTGCTCCTCTTGAATCCGAGGTTCGACTATCTGGCGTGACAACCTCCCTAGTACACCTGAATATACCTTACCGGGAAGGCTGAGGAGTGTGATTCCACGAAGGTTGGAACACACCCTCTAGTTCCTCTTTTTCAATAAAGGAACCGCCACACTGGGCTGCCAATCTAGAGTCACCGCACCCGATGTCCACACAATGTTGCAGAGTCTTGTCAACCAAGACAGCCCCACAGCATCCAGAGCTATAAGGAACTCTGAACGGGTCTCATCCACCCCCGGGGTCCTGCTACCGAGGAGCTTTTTACCTACCTCGGCTACGGAAATAAAAGAGTCCACCACAGATTCCCCAAGCACTGCTACCTCATAGGAAGACGTGTAGGTGACATTGAAGAGGTCTTTAAAGTATTCCCTCCACCGATCCAAATCATCACAAGTCGAGGTCAGCAGCACACCATCTTCACCATACACGGTGTTGACAGTGGACTGCTTCTCCCTCCTGAACCCGCGAATGGTGGTACAAATTCCCTTCGAAGTCGCCCGGAATTAATTTTCCATTATTTCCCCAAATTCCTCTCTTGTCCGAGTTTTTGTCACTGCGACCTCCAAAGCTGCGCGCCGCTTGGCCTGTCGGTACTTATCCGCTGCCTCCGTGGTCCCATGAGCCAAAAGGACATGATATTGAAACTCTCTCTGACGGGAGACTCTGCCAGACGTTTCCAACAGACCCTCACAATGTGTTTGGGCCTGCCAGGTCTGACCGGCATCTTCTATTACCCTCGGAGGCAACTCATCACTAAGGGGTGACCAGTTGAAAGCTCCGCCTCTCTCTTCATTAGAGTGTCCAAAACATGAGACCGCAAATCCGATGACACAACTACAAAGTCAATCATCGAACTGCGGCCCAGGGTGTCCTGGTGCCAAGTGCACATATGGACACCCTTATATTTGAACATGGTGTTCGTTATGGATAATCTGTGACGAGTACAAAAGTCCAATAACAAAACACCACTTTGGTTCCGATCAGGGCGGCATTTTCTTACAATTACGCCTCTCCAGGTTTCACTGTCGCTGCCAATGTGAGCGTTGAAGTCCCCCAGCAGAAAAAGGGAATCACTTGGGGAAGCACTCTCTAGTACTCCCTGGTGGGAATCCAAAAAAGGGCGGTGACTCTAAGCTGCTGTTTGGTGCATAAGCGCAAACAACAGTCAGGACCCGTCCCCCCACCCGAAGGCGGAGGGACGCTACCCTCTTGTCTACTGTGTTAAACTCCAATGTGCAGGCTTTGAGCAACAAGAATTGCCACCCCAGACCGTCGCCTCTCACTGCTTGCAACACCAGAGTGGAAGAGAGTCCAGCTCCTCTCGAGAGGACTGGTTCCAGAGCCCATGCTTTGCGTCAAAGTGAGTCTGACTAGATCGAGTCAGAGCTTCTCCACCTCGTGCACTAGCTCAGGCTCCTTCACCCCCATCGAGATGACGTTCTATGTCCCAAGAGCTAGCTACTGTAGTCGAGGATCGGACCGCCAAGGGCCCTGTTTTCGGCTGCTGCCCAGCTCACACTGCACCCAACTTCTATGCCCCCTCCTATGGGTGGGAAGACCATTGGAGGGGGGACTGGGCTGTGCTCGGCCGGGCCCCATGGAGACCACCAGGCGCTCACCGTTAAGCCTGACCTGTGGGCCTGGCTGCAGAGGGGAGCTCCCGGGCGTGGGGAATCTGGATTCTTGTCTTTTTTTTGCCTGGTCTTTCACCTATGACATGTTTGCCTTGGGAGACCCTACCAGGGGGCATTGAAACTCCAAGACAACATAGCTCCTCGGATCAGTGGGACACGCGAACTCCTCGACTACGATAAGGTGGCAGCTCAGAGAGTGTAGTAAAGTAGTAATAAACAAGTGAGCTCACATATAATGATCTTTATTATCATACAGAGGACTTAAGTTATGTCTCCTTTAGCTGGCAGACCTTTCTATGATAAACAGGTAATATTGGCATGTTATAAAGCAGTAATAGCCAGTGAGCTCCCATTTGATCTCATATTAGCCATGTTGTCTATTCAGTGTCATAAAAGAGAACGGTTTATAGTTTTGGGTACTAGCATGAGAGTGAGTATTCCTAGTATTAGTAATAGTGTCCATTTATAAAAAGTAATAACAGTGTAATAAAGTAGTAATAAGCCAGTGAGCTCACGTTAACTGAAAAAAGTCACGTAATAAATTGCTTTCAATATTATTGTTTGGCATTTAATAGCAGCAAAATGGTTCGTGCTTGTGCAGATGCAGTGAGTTTGAGATGAGGGTGTAACGCGTAGACCTGTACGACCACGACCGCCTTCCTTTTAGCGCAGAGCAGCAGCCTTTAGACGTAGAATCTGCATTCACCTTCCAGTTCTTACGCAGAAACAGAAAGTAGACCACTTCACTTTGTTCCACTTTTAGTTTCTTTAGGCAGTTTAGCCCTGCAGGACAGGACAGACTTTTTCTTTGTGCAGCTGTGAAAAAAAAAAAAGTCTTAACGGTGGTCTTTACCTCCCCCAGGACAAGACAAGTGCACTAAGCCTGAGCAACGTGGCAGGGGTCTTCTATATTCTGGTGGGGGGGCTGGGCCTGGCTATGACCGTGGCGCTCATTGAGTTCTGCTACAAGTCTCGGCAAGAGACCAAAAAACTCAAACTGGCAAAAAATGCCCAGAATTTTAAGCCGGCCCCTCCTGTAAATTGCCAGAATTTTGCCACGTATCGTGAAGGCTACAATGTGTACGGGACGGAGAGCGTCAAAATCTAAAGGGTACGGTTTTTCATTTCTTCTTTTTATGTGGAAATCAAAAATTAACGCATCTGTTTTTATTTTTTGTGCAGACAATTGAAAAGGTGTTAAATTCCCTGCGGGATGAGAAGGACTGCAGTGTGTGTGTGTGTGTGTGTGTGTGTGACCCCTGACCCTTTGACCCCACACTCCTGGGCAGCGCTTCTTGCGAGCAAGGTCACAGTAACACAGGACTGTCGAGGTTCCGCTTCCTCTCGTAGTGCCTTACGGAGCGGTCAGCGTTCACGTAGAAACATGTCGGGATCTTCAGAGCGACCACAAGCCGCCATTTTGAAAGGAAAAAAAAACATCTCCAAGGACTGATTGGAAACATTTTTTTGTGGTGAAATCTGAAGTTGTATAAATGTTATATTTGGTGACGTCGGTTTCTTGTTTTACTAGGAGACTTTTCAGTGTCGTTATATTTAGGACATCAATTAAGCTTTTTTTCTTTCAAAACCCCATTTTTTTTATTTAATTTTTTTTTAAAGAGTGATTCATGCCAGTTTGAATCACTTTGTGCCATTTTGTATTTAGAGACATTTAAAAAGCCCCTCTTCGAATGCTTTTTATTATGTTAACTTGGCTTTTGGTTTTCTCTTTGTACACTTTCAAATGTACAGTTCGCAGCAGTCAATTGAAACTTTTTGGCTTTTTTATTGTAAGGGCTGCATTAAAGGCAGATGAGCTTACAGTACAGAAGCAAACACGTTTATATAAATAAACTTTTCAAAAGGGTACAAAGCTACAAGCCATTTGTTTGTCAAACTGACCTCATCATCCTTTTCTTTCACAAGTGTCCAATTGTACTTTTTTATCACTTAAAGTGTACCTCAAACCATGAAAGCTGCATGCGTGGACACAGTGAACCGTAGTGGAAAGGTCGCATACAAAAAGATTTTACTACATTTCCTTAATAAAATCTGTTTTTTTTGTAATAAAAACATGTCATATTTGTTCTGACAATTTCATGCAAATGCTTCATGTGTGCCTGATTTGTTTGATTGCAAAAACGGGGAAAAAAGCACAGCAGTAATCAGAAATGATGTGTATATATATATCTATAGATAGATATCTATTTATAGATATGTATACATATATAGATATTTATACATATATATATATATATATATATATATACTGTATATATACTGTATCTATACACATACATACACACACATATATATACAGTTGTGCTCATAAGTTTACATACCCTGGGAGAATTTAGGATTTCTTGGCCATTCTTCAGACAATATGAATGATAACACAAAAACCTTTCTTCCAAATAACTGTGTTTACTCTTTTTAAATCAAAATGACAAAAGAAAGTACCCAAATGACCCCGATCAAAAGTTTACGTACCTCAGTGACTTTGATCTGATAAAATGCACAAAAGTTGACACAAACAGGTTTGAATGGCTAATTAAGGTTCCAATCCTCACCTGTGAGATGTTTGTTTGTAATTAATGTGTGTGTATAAAAGGTCAGTGAGTTTCTGGGCTTCTGACAGACCATTGCATCTTTCATCCAGTGCTGCACAGATGTTTCTGGATTCTGAGTCATGGGGAAGGCAAAAGAATTGTCAAAGGATCTGTGAGAAAAGGTCATTGAACTGCATAAAACAGGAAAGGGGTATAAAAAGATATCCAAGGAATTGAGAATGCCAATCAGCAATGTTCAAACGCTGATTAAGAAGTGGAAAATGAGCGATTCAGGTTGACCAGCAAAGATTTCATCCACAACTGCCAGGAAAATTGTTCGAGATGCAAAGAAAAATCCACAAATAACTTCAGCTGAAATACAGGACTCTCTGAAAAATTGTGGTGTGGCTGTTTCAAGATGCACAATAAGGAGGCACTTGAAGAAAAATGGGCCGCATGGTCGAGTCGCCAAAAAGTTAAATTTTGGTCTCATCACTCCAAATTACTTAGTTCCAGAAGTTTTGAGGCTTGTCTCTGTGCTGTTTGGCGTAATGTAAGCAGGATACTTTGTGACATTTGCGCAGAAATGGCTTTCTTCTGGCGAGGGGTGTATATTGTAGCGTGCACCAGTGCACAAAGCAAGGTCCATAAAGACATGGATGACAGTCTGGTGCGGATGAATTTGACTGGCCTGCACAGAGTCCTGACCTGAACCCGATAGAACACCTTTGGGATGAATTAGAACGGAGACTGAGAGCCGGGCCTTCTCGACCAACATCAGCGTGTGACCTCACCAATGCGCTTTTGGATGAATGGTAAAAAATTCCTATAAACACACTTTGCAACCTTGTGGACAGCCTTCCCAGAAGAGTTGAAGCTGTAATTGCTGCAAAAGGTGGACCGACATCACATTGAACCCTATGAGTTAGGAATGGGATGGCACTTCCAAGTTCATATGTGAGTCAAAGCAGGTGGCCAAATACTTTCAGCAATATAGCGTATATACATACCGTATTTTTCGGACTATAAGTCGCAGTTTTTTTTCATAGTTTGGCCGTGGGTGCGACTTATACTCAGGAGCTGCTTATGTATGAAATTATTAACACATTACCGTAAAATATCAAATAATATTCTTTAGCTCATTCACGTAAGAGACTAGACGTATAAGATTTCATCGGATTTAGCGATTAGGAGTGACAGATTGTTTGGTAAACGTATAGCATGTTCTATATATTATAGTTATTTGAATGACTCTTACCATAATATGTTACATTAACATACCAGGCACGTTCTCAGTTGGTTATTTATGCGTCATATAACGTACACTTACTCAGCCTGTTTTATCAAATAAATTTCCCCAAAAAATGCGAGTTATACTCCAGTGCGACGTATATATGTTTTTTTCCTTCTTTATTATGCATTTTCGGCCGGTGCGACTTGCACTCCGGGGCGACTTATAGTCCGAAAAATACGGTACTAGGGGTGTCAAAAATATACACTATTTGTAACGATTCATAATAGATTTTAAAAAACATCTAAAATAGAGTTGTTTTTAAAAAAATCTGTCCTGTCCAGCCACTCAGGCAAATCGTATTGTTGCTGTCGATCAGGGATGTCCAAAGTGCAGCCCGCAAGACAGCAGGAGTTCAATACACAATGGCGAAAGGCGTATTCATATCATGTACAAATAACCTGGAGATTTAGATTTGACATTTTGTCGCCTTATAGTGAACAAAGACATTACCTTAACCATTAATTATACTTGAAAGGGAAATAGCTCAGCATTTAGTTATATGACCCAACCCAAATAACTCAACCCGGCACAAAAAGTCAACAAACTTGGTCACACATAACAACCTGCTCATTAAATGCTATGGATATAAAAACATTTTAAAAAAACTTCCAATCAACATAAAAAAATCTAAATTACATCCATTTAAATTCATTTCAAGGGATGATAGGATAACTGCAAAACACACTCTGCACACTTAATCCATTTTTGGCACATTTTAGCTGCTTGATATATCTGATTGATAAATAACTTCAATGAGGTGTTCACGGTTTTTTAATACATTTTAATAAATGTTTAACTAGAATGTGCTGCAAGCTAATGAACAGTCGCAAGTTGCATATACACGTGTATATATATATATATATTATATACAGTATATATATATATATATATATATATATATACACACACATGCACGCAACCTGCGACTGCTCAATAGCTTGCAGCACATTCTAGTTAAAAAACATTAAAATGTCTAAAAATGAAAACAGCAAAAAAGGCCAAAGGTATTGTATTCATAATATGCATACTACTATTAAATTAATAACAATAAAATAACATTTACCAGAAAACAGATCTTAATTTTATCATACTGTCTAAAAAGGCGGCAAAAGTATAGCATAGTTAAAATATTAACACTTTTTAATGTATAGATGTCACTACGGTGGACATCTATTCAAAGTTTTTTCATGCAGATTATGATATTGCATAATACATTAAAATGGATCAGTCGCTACAGTAGACTCTATTGCGTGTTGCCATACAATGCCACCCATTGGTCAGCTGTTGTAAGTGCAAAAAAACAGTTATTTCTATTTTAGGACAGACACCCTGCAGAAGTGAAATACTGGAACATCAAACTAGACAAAGTGTAATATAACTGTTAAGTTTTGTGAATTGTGTGTTTAAAGGACTTCATGCATTGCTGGCTATATTTGTAATTTCATGTTTAGTGTTGATGGAATTAAGTTTTAAAATACTTCATATGCAGTAATCATTTGAATTGTGTAGTTAGAATGTATATTATATTAAATTAAATTAGAAATTAGTCTTACATTTCAAAAGTATTTTTAAAGTGAGGCTCATGTTATTGCAAAACACAAGCAAATTTGAAATATGTTAAAATAAATGAAGGCATTGTTAAAAATCACTAAAACATATTTCTAGAGACCCACAGTTAGTCTTTTAAAAGCTGCCAAACAAACTAGCAAATAGTTCTGACGCAAGTTTGTAGACATATCAGTTATGTCTGTCACGGATATTTAAAACGTGATTTTTTTGGAAAGAAGTTGTATCTTTCATTAAACCAAGTGGAAGAAAGAGACCACAGCAAAGTGACGCACTATAGAAAAACTATTTATTTGTCGTGTTTTTGAATAAAACAAACCAAAAAAAACAAACAAGCGTACACTCATTGAGTACAGCAGATAAAATCTCCAAAATGACTTCTTAAAATAAGTCTTTTCTTTTGGAGAACAGAGTATCACGATGTTTGCTGTGTGGCACTCGGTAACAATTCATTTTTTTTTAACACAATGGAGTCTCTCATTATTCCTGTCATAAATTATGTAAAAATGTGATTTGCACATAACCACAGAATGACAAATTGTGGGCCATAAAAAAGCGAGCAGAAAAAAAACATGTTTCCTTCTTTATTATTGTACACAATATACAAAATGGTCTTTTTTTTTCTTTTTAAATCATTTTTTTTTAATTGTTCAACAGGTGTTAAAAGGTGGAGATAAATAAATTAAAATTATCTCAGTATATGAAGGTAATGAATAAGGAAAGCATATTACTGCCAACAAAAAGAGCCAAAATAAAAAGCAAAACAAGACATGGACTAATGAGTCCAAGGGCAGCTGCTACAAAGATCATTATTACTCCTTACAGTCAACACTTTACTAAATATCAACATTGTCAGGAGAGCATTTTTTTTGCTCGAGTTTGTAGAATTGGGGAAACATTTCAACTGTTTTTCTGCAGGATGCAGACGGCAAATGAATGATGTGATGCCACACCAGCATTGAAGGGTGCTCATTTTAAAAAAGAAGAAGAGATCGTAGGATCAAAGGTTAAAGCACAGATGAGTTGCAGATGTCTTGCAGATAAAAGCAGCGTTTTCTGACCTGCTGGTGGACGTAAGACCAGAGAGACAACGTTTATGGACTGAATGTTCTTCTATTATAGTCCTTGGTGTTCTAAAGAAGCATCTTACCTGATCAGTGCACATTATCTGTGCTTGTCTGACGACTTATGGGTGTGAGTGTTAAGAGAAATGATGCAACTGATGACCAACATGTCAGAGTTTCATGTGGCAATGTACTACACAATGAAATGTTCCTTCCTTTGCATACATACAGTAAGACGTCACACGATCGGTAAATAAAGTAAATAAGACGTCATGATTGTGAACATATGCATAGCAGCCAACTCTTCCCGATTCTCCTAAGACTTTCATAAATTGCAGTTGTCTACAAACATCCCGACTCAATTAAAAATATTTCCAATTGTGACGTTTTTAATCAAATTATATTAATAATAAATACATATTGTGTTATATCAAAGTTGGGATCGAAAAAGGCCACACAAAAACTTTGCAGTGGCTGACTGTACGGAGTTCAGCTGGTCAGCATATAGCATTGGGTCGCTAGCGACCTAACAAAGACATGGTCTCTGACCCTATATAAGGACTCTGACAAGCACAGATGACAAGACACAGCTAAAGTAGAGGCGAGACAAAGCACATCCAGAGCTTCTTTGGTTACGTCACTCAGAAATATTTGACTAGTTAGCCAGCATGCCAACTCTGGCTCGCAAGGACAGTTGAATAAGAGATAAAATGTTTTTAAAAATGTAAACTTATTTGTCTAGTTAGTTATTATTACAACTTTGACTTTTTTATTTATTTGTGAAGCAGGTATAAAATTCATTCTAAGTCACATAAGCTGTTTCAATCACCTCTAGAAATGCGCAAAACCTAAATATCGCCATAAGAAACTGGCAATGGAAACACGCATCCATCCATCTTCTACCGCTTTGATATGGGTGCTTTATGAGAGCTTATATTATTTTTATTGAAAGATAATCATTACTGGGGTGGCAATCATTTGAATGCAGTTGTAAAAAATGTTAATCCAACCATAAACAGTGCGGTCAGTCCTAAAATGGGATGGAGGCGTCATCATCGTGTACATAAGACATCGTGATTGTGTACATAACACATGGTCAGGTACATAAGACGTCATGATCGTGTGTACAATAGACGTGGTCGTGATGGTGTAAATGAAACTACTGATGTGGTGTGTCCAGATGTTAAAATTAAGGAGCACAGTGCAAAAATGCAGTTAAGGATATTGTTTTTTCTCTTCCTTTCCTCCACTGCTGTCTCTCTTCTCTTTCTTTTCGTGTCGAGACTCCTGCAGCACACCAAGTCACACAAGCGTTCATTGAGATGGAATATAAACAAAGGAGGACAATTCAGCAACACACCTTTTTCCCTCCAGTGGAAGTCCTCTCAGGCTTCACAGAGTCACTTTTCTCTTTGCTGGAAGATTTCGATCTTTTGCTCTTCTCTTTTTCCATGGAGACGGGTGAGTCACAAGGACTTACACTCTGACTGTTTTTAGACAAATCTGAGGAGAGGACATGTTTTTGAGGATGCGTTTGTGCCCGTTACCTTCGGTTTCCACAGGTTGCGTCACGGCTGCGGTGCGTAATCGCCTAGGTGGCCGACTCTATCCATTTTTATTCAAGTCAATGTGTCCGCCATGGCGTTGCTGTTCCGGATCCGGCGCTAAATATACAAAGAGCTTTTATTTTTGCCGTTCGCCGCAACACGGCGGATAAATTCAGCTAAAATCTACTCGTGTTGCACAAATACAAAATAAATTTTTAGGTTTACTTTGAAAATAAAATAGTCGGTCTTCAAGTTGGATCCTATTTTACACTTTAAAAACTTCTTTAATGGGCGGGGATGGACATGAAGTCAACTTGTCAAAAGGTTTTCAGATGTAATTTCACCTTGTCGACCCAAATGCTGATTCTGGAGGTCCCATTTAAAGAGTCATATACAGGCATATCCTGGGAAGCTAAGTGCGCATATGGGGTCCTGTGTCAAATACCAGCCAATGCGGAAGCCGGAGAGGCAGGGGTGTGGTTCATGGGAGTTGTGTGTTGTTACAATGCTCGCCAGGGATGATGTCACTGTTGAGTTATCTCTTGCTATAAAGAAAATTGAATGGACGTTCTGCAATAAGGCAAGACTGTCTTTTTCACGAGTCCAGTCAAGTCAGTGCCGTCACACACGCGCCCACTTGTGGGTATTGATGGACGGCTAAGCTTGAGACTTTCCACGGTGTTTACTTCAGTATTTGATTTATCAAATGATCATGCACGGATTCAGGGTTCTCGTAAAAGTCTGCGCTATTTTGCTGCATGGCGGAGCCGCGACAGTCGTTCGGTGGCGATTATGCACCGCGGCCGTGAAGCTTCCTGTGGAATCTAGGGGTAAGGCAGAGATGCCGACAAACTTACTGGTTCCGTTCTCGTCCTTTCTGCGTTTGGGTTCTTGGCTGAACTCTTGCTCGGGGACAGCATGGTCCTGATAGACAAACTTTTAGTTGTTGTATTTCAGAAAGAGACATTTGTAATTGTCTTCTTACTCACTCTCTTCCTGTCTTTGCGCTCCTTTTCTTCTTTCTTCTCTTTGCATCGGCCAAGTGCATTCTCTGGATCTTTCTTCTCCTGCTCCCTCTCTCTGCTTTTGGACCGGGATACAGAATTGTAGTTGATGTGGTGCTGCAATGACAATTAGACCCAAACAGAGGAAAAGCAGAGAGCAGATGTCTTAATGTTTGGGGTTTGCAAGTCAGTTTGAAATCAACCAGGCACAGTAAAAACAGTATGAAGAAGAATGATGAAGAATGCTGGTCGATGATGGACACCTGTCATCCATCTTTGTCAAAATATGCAGACTAAACTCCTTCAAAATGGTTGGTCTTTTAAAAAGTCCCGTTATTTAAAGTCACTAATTAATGATGTCATAGCAATGTGTGTGTGCCTAGATCTGGTTTTGTAAGCAGCAAACCTGAGATAAATATATCATATTTAAGAGAAGAGACAAAACGATTTAAAGGTTGTTTTCATGATGTCAAGAACACAAAAAGCTGCTTTCTCATGAACATGACACCACCTGACACATGCCTGATCCACAAACTCATCATTGGCTCATCATTCTATTCTTTAAAGAAAGTTAAACTGGCACATCTGCTGACATCGCACAACACCCCCTTTGTACACAATTGTTAGTCGTAAATATGCGCTTTGATTAAAAAATTTAAAAAACAAAGAAACAAATAAAAAAATAAAACGGATTTCAAAAACAAATTCATTATCTGGTTATGATGAAATAGTAATCACTTAATTTTGACAGCCTTGACTAATTTAATGAAGATACAAGTAATTATGGGAAATGCATACCTAAAGTATCCACAACGCTTCATTATTTTTTCCACTTAAAGCTTTATTCCAAAATTAAACACATTTTTCATCTTAAAGTTAAACACAACACCACATGATGACAACACTTCTAAAATTGCATCAAAAACTGAAATCATATGTGCAGTTGGTTTTCCATGTAGAATGTTTCTTGTTAGGTGAACCCATATATGAATTAAAACACTTTTGGTCTGTCAGTACTCACCCAGTTTATAAATAGTTGTGTAGCAGCAAAATACTACAAACCCCGTTTCCATGAGTTGGGAAATTGTGTAAGATGTAAATATAGACGGAATACAATGATTTGCAAATCATTTTCAATCCATATTCAGTTGAATATGCTACAAAGACAACATATTTGATGTTCAAACTGATACTTTTTTTTTTTTTTGCAAATAATCATTAACTTTAGAATTTGATACCAGAAAACACGTGACAAAGAAGTTGGGAAAGGTGGCAATAAATACTGATAAAGTTGAGGAATGCTCATCAAACACTTATTGGAACATCCCACAGGTGAACAGGCAAAAAAAAAAAAGTGTCTCCTCAGTTCCCAAACGTTTACTGAGTATTGTTAAAAGGAAAGGCCATGTAACACAGTGGTGAACATGCCCTTTCCCAACTACTTTGTCACGTGTTGCAGCCATGAAATTCTAAATGAATTATTATTTGCAAAAAAAAAATTAAGTTTATGAGTTTGAAAATCAAATATCTTGTCTTTGTAGTGCATTCAATTGAATATGGGTTGAAAAGGATTTGCAAATCATTGTATTCCGTTTATATTTACATCTAACACAATTCCACAACTCATATGGAAACGGGGTTTGTACATGTGTTAGGTCTACTTATAGCAATTCAATATGTATCCCAAGCATAAGACAGGCTCTTCTGGTGGCAGTATGCCAAAGAAAAGAAAAGCAATCATCAATGCAGTGAAAACAAGCAACATAAAAAGCTCAGAGAATAGAAAGGCCCACCAGTACACCACCACAGTAGCTGCCTAATAATCTGCCCCCATAAAAAAATACCATACTTAAGCAGCCTAATGTTCTCATTACTGAGATGAAATAGTTGTGAGTGTTTTGGCTGGAAGAGCAGAATTAATGTATTTCAGTGAGCTTTATGTTGATACAGGAAAATAAAGGTTTTTTTTGTTCTCCTGCTTCTTCTACTACCTCTTCCCAATAAGGAATACAATTAATTTTTGTTTTTTTAATTACCATTTAATTTCTGTATTTGTATTACTGTATTTAATTTGGCCTGAATGTGTTATGTCAACAGTGTGAACGATTTAGGAGTTCATTTAGCTATAAGATCAGACACACTAAAACTCAAATTACATCACAGTCTTTAAAACTAAACCCATTCATAACCCAAACACCACCTGAACAGAAGTATTCAGACGTAATTTGCCAAGCAGCTGAAAATGTAGGTCAGGTGCAAATTATTTCCACTGATTATCCATAAAATGTTTTGACAAATCAGTTGGAGCCCACAATCTGAATTCAGCTGATTGGAAAAGATTTGGAATAACACACCTGTCTATTAAAGGTTCAACAGTGACAGTGCATGTCAGAGCACAGACCAAACATAAAGGTAAGGGAACTAGGCAAAGGAATTAGACCTCAGAGACAGGATTGTACAAAAAGATCTCTGCTGCTTTGAAGGTCCAAATGAGAACAGTGCCCTTCTTCATCCGCAACTGGAAGAAGTTTGGAATGACCAGGACTCTTCCAAGACCGTCTAAACCAGGGGTCCCCAAACTTTTTGACTCGGGGGCCGCATTGGGACAAAGCAATTTGGCCGGGGGCGGGGCTGTATATATATATATATATATATATATATATATATTAGATATATATAGCGCACTTTCCGCGCGCGCGATGATGTCACGTTATCGATGAGAAAATGCATTTTTAGACAATATGATTTGCCTGAGCGGCTAGAAGACACCGTGAGTAGCAAGCGGTACAAAGTGGATAAGAAAAGACCAAATGTTATATTTTTTTATACTTGGGACTTCCCGCGGGCCTGATTTTGGACGCGGGCCGTAGTTTGGGGACTCCTGGTCTAAACTGAGCGAGAAAGGGAAAAGGGCCTCAGTGAGGGATGTGACCACTCTGACAGAGCTCCTGTGTTTCTCTGCAGAAAGGAGACCCTTCTAGAAGGACAACCATCTCTGCAGTGATCCACCAATTAGCCTTGTATGGTGGTGTAGTCTTGACTTAAGCCGCTTCTAAGGTAAAGGGGACCACTTATGCAAAACTAACCTTTCTAATCTATTGGTACCTGCTGTTGTGTATTTGGCAGCTGCATAAGTCCCAAAAATTTGCAATCAAACCATGGAGGCATGGTGGATATATTTATAAAACAATCTTGCCTTCCTTCATACATCTTCCAAATGAGCCGTTTGAAATTTGCCCAATTTGTGACACTTTTCCCAAATGTGACATTAGCGGCTATCTCTATATATGGTACAGATCTACCCAAAGTGCTTTGCACAACTGCGCCATTGTAGGCCAACACTGTAGTCAATAAGCTACTTCTTTTTCTCTATCTTGTTGTGGGGCAAACTGCCTCATACATGCACATGCATTCTCTGCTGTTGCCATTTACAATACAAGGTAGCGTATAGTTCTAACATATCTGTCAGTAGACTCCATATGAAAGCGCTAAAACTACAACATGGGTGACGGGGAGAAGACACAGTCAAAATGGAGGCACTGAAATAAGACCGCCCACAAAACGGCGCATCCAGAAGAGCAATCAGAAAGCAGCCTGAAACGGTCTCTAAAACATTAAATATGCAAAATTGTGACCACTGAACAACCATTACCGGTACTTGTTATGTAGACCACAAGGAAATGTTTTAAAGGTAGAAAAAAAACGATTCAATTTAAAAATAAGGCTGTAGCAGAAAATGGGAGAAAAAATGAAGCGCACATATACATTCTAACAGAATCTGAATGTTTGCTGTAAATGTTTAAAATATATTGTCTACATGTTTAATCAATAGTTATAGTTAGATTATTTACAAGTAAAATAAAACAATATATTATCTCACATAAGTGAGTAAACTCACTCATATTCCAGCAAATATTTTTATCATCAAGGAACAACATAAAAATTAAGCTTGGATGTATTTAAGAGTAGTCAATGTACTTATTGTTTAGTAGTATAACACTGAAAATAATTGATGTGTGGCTAAGAGTGTGCTGTTAGTTTATTAAGGGAAACATTAGGTGAAAAATGGCACAATACATAAAGTATTGGAACATTCCAACTTGTAGTGTGACATTGTAAAGCATTAATCACTCCATTTGGAAATTGGGCCACTAGTCAGTTTTCCAACATATCGAGCCTAAACACCCCTGCCAGATGTCTTGCTTGAGGAAGGTGAGGTGATGGAGAGACCAAGTATGTTTCCTCTAGACCTGAACTCAGTTGAGCAACTGTTTGGCATCCTCAAGCAGAATAAAGTTGGAGGACTGCAAGGTGCACATCATCCACCAGTGACAACGTAATGGAGGAGTGGATGAGGATTCCAGTGACAACCTTTGCAGCTCTGGTAAATTCCATATCCAAAATGATTAAAGCAGTGCTGGACAATTCTTTGCTCACACTAAATATTGACAATTTGGATAAAACTTAGACATGCTTACTGTGGTACTTCGTTGCCAGCCAATTAGACAAGTGGAACTCTTTTTTTTTGTAATTTCTTGATTCACAAACTGTACATTGACTTCTGTAAAGTATGTCCAAGTTTAATTTATTTTGTATCGTTTGTTCAGACGATGTAATAAAATGCACAAACTGTACATTGGCTTCTGTAAAGTATGTCCAAGTTTCATTTATTTGGTATTGTTCTTTCAGAAGATGTAATAAAATGGTTTCTGAAATGTGAGTGGCGTAAACATATTTGTGAAATTCCGTAACTACCGCAAATTTGGTTCTTTGATAAAGACAAAAAATTAACTGCTGCCATAGTCAACAAGCTATGTACTGTTTGTTCATTATTTTTCTTCATAAGTGAATTATAACTGGACATGCGCTGATCAATCAACCACAGATAAGTATTGGATGATTTTCATGAAAAAGTACATGATCGACTAATGACGATCACAAAAGCCAATTTTTATCTGTGGTTGATTGATCAGCGCATTTCTAGTTATAATTCAATTATGAAGAAAAATATTGAACAAACATTATATTGCTTGTTGACTATGGCAGCGGTTTATTTTTTCCTTTATCAAGTTCAGCAGCATAAAACCCTGATAGGAACACCCCTAATTATAACCATTGTGCCACTCATGTGGTTTTGAGTTACAAGATGAAACTTTGTGCAACATACAGAATATGATGTATGCACAGTCAACAACAGATTTCCGCTGTACAAAAAATGTAATCAAATGTATTATTTCTAAAATTATTTCAACAATGTGACCTGTATACCGCACATTCCATTGACAGCTGTTTCGATTAGTGTGCAACCCTACACTTAAATTTCTCAGGCAAATGTTTAAACTGGGTCGGACATTAAAAAAAAGGGGCAGACTAGGCAATAACAAACATTCTATATAAAATAAAACAGTAACAGGAATAGGTTCAAACCTTGGATGTGGACTCCTTGGGATCGTTGCTATTGTCCTGTGGGGATGAATGGAGATGACAGATGAGCTGAGGGAGGGTGGGAGGTTTGGGAGGAGGTTGTCAGACAGCAGTAGAGAGTCGGAAGATAGGATTTTGGGGTTGTGGGAGGGGCTTGGCTGGCCGGACCAACAGCGTACTTCTCCCTTGACATCTGACCTTCAAGAGCTTAGGCTTTGACATGTTATCACATAGAGGAGAGTTAATTGGCTCAACATGTGGAATGTAAATACTTAATTAAAATAACCCTGAGCAAGTATTAAATAACTGCTAGTGTATTTAATGCAGACATGTGTGGCTTAAGGCATCATACTATAAAAAAAAGTCCTATTGTATATGTAGAAGAATACATCTAAAGTGCAAGTGCTTGAAATTGAGTGAGTGTGTGCACTTGTGCAAGACAAATCACTCTGCATGTGTGTGCATTGGATAAACTACATCCCTACAGTGATAACTGTGGCTGTCACTTACAGTTCAGGATATGACACAGGGAGCCTATTTCTCTGGTGGAAGGTTAAATATAGACCTATCACAAGCTCCCAGCAGATAGGGCAAAGCTCCAGATGTTCCCTCGTGCCCGCAGCCTGTCTTTGTTGTAGAGGCAGGCTTATATTCCATTGCATTTTTGGATGATTCAAGAATGTGGAATTCATCATCGATGTTGATCTCTGCTGCTGGTGGCTCCATGGAATGCTCGCCAGGAGGTAGTGTAGCAGCTGATCCTGATGGCTGGTGTTAGGGCAGTGCCTGGCAGGACCGAATGACTTGCAGACAGGAAGATTGATCGATTGATGGGGGTGGGGCTGGTGGATCAGCTGCGGTGTAGAGGCACTCCATCAGCATCCCACTCACTGCTGGATTTGGCAACGATGGAGGGACAGGGCGAAAGCAAAATGCTTTCATCGCAGTAATCAGAAAATCTTCTCAGCTCACAAAAAAGGAGGAAAATTGTGTAAACTCTCAGTTTGGAAAAAAAATCTAAAAATCTCTTGCCAAGCAATTGCCCTCAAATGGCAAAAAAGGAAAAAAATCCACAAGGAATATAGAAATGCGTATAAAATGCGTTTTCTTCCTAAGGCACACTGACCACTTGCAGTAGTATGAAAATAGATATATCTTTCACTACAAAAATACTCTCAATATATACAATATTCTCTTCGCTAAGTCCTTTAGGAGTTTTCTCCCAATTCCGAAAAAAAATATCCTGCAGATGTCCATGGAATGCTTTCAAACGCATGTGGATTTGATGGGACTTTCCAGATGCCTTGCCGCCTGCATTTAGGGAAACTCTTCTTGGGGATCTTCAGGGATGCTGGAATGTGCAACAGCAGGGAACGCTCCGGCAGATAGAGAAGTAACGGGCACAGCCTTCCTCAAGCCATACTAACCTTAACAGACGAGGAGTGGGACGGAGAAGAGTGACCGTCGAGCTTTCGTCTTTTGTGATCTGAAAGGAAGAAAGACTTATCACACACTTTTTTTTTTCTTAATGGTAAATTATTTTTGTTGACTTTATGAGTTATATGGAATGCGGCAGTGTCCCAGGAAACCAGAACTGTTCCTTACCCCTCTCAGATTCAGCTGACTCTGATCTTGGAACAGGTGACTTGAGGGATGTGGTCACAACGATCCGGTCTCCTTTTTCCTTGCTCTTAGACTCCTTGATGGCATCGCGCTCTCTGCAAGGCTCCGTGGACTCCCCGTTGCCTGCTTTGGCCTTGTCGTCTTTGTTCTTCTCCTCAGCTTTAACTTTGTCTCGGTCGACTTTGGGCGTCTTCTCCTTACCCTCGCGAACCACCCGATCATCCTTCCCTGCTCTCTCCTCTCTCAGCTTCTCTCGGCGGGCATCTGCCTTTGTTTCTGGAGTGCTGCCTGGTGTCTTTTCTTTTTTCTCTTTTTTCTCCTTGCTGCTCTTCTCTTTGTCGTCTCGCTCTTTCACGGCTTTAGTGCTGAAAGAGGAATAACAGTTGGACCTTTCAAAAGGCTTCCTATGAGATTGCGCTGAACCTTGGCATGTTATTCATCTAGAGAATTAAGACTGGCAGACAAAAAGATTTGAAGGTGTAGTTATTAAAGCACAGTGAGTTTCGGAGCACCATAATAGACCTTGATGTGCTTACCTATTAGGAGCACCATTCCCATTGCTAGTTGTCACTTTCGCTGCTGCACTGTTGGCTTTGGTTACTGGCTTTGTGGTCTGAGATTTATCTTTACCCCGCTCTGCAAACAAAGCAGTAGTAAGTTTTTTTTCTGACAGATTATTCATAAATGGCTTGACTGCATCATCAGAATAATGCCAACTTCCATCACTCACCACCATCTTCTGAGATACCATCCTCTGTCTTGATCGTGGTGGTGACAGGCTTGGCCATGCTGCCGGGGCCATTCTGCTGACTGGCAGGGGTGGCATTGCGTACTGGCGGCTCCTTATGATGAAACTCATTCTCAGGGACCATATGCACCTTCTGGCTTTTCAACCGACCTGAGTAACTGCAAGATGTAAAGGGTTCATAAAAGGTTTTACACAGAAGAGACGGTAGACTGAGCTATTGGCTGCCATACTAGCAAATTAAAATAACTATTTTTTTGTTAACTATTTGTTATGTTGAGGCTAATATTCATTTGTAGAGGTTCACTTAGAAAGTACATGAGCTGTTATCTATTGCTGCTGTAATGTCAGATTTTTTTTGTGAATATCGTGCTTATTTTGTTGTGACAAACAAAGCAATGGGTCATTTCATCACCCTAGTTACATTTGAAAGGTCCAAACAGAGCTAAACTGCACACAATGCTATGTTACCCCATGGCTAAGGCAAAGAGGTCTGGCCTCTTGTCCTTCTCCTTAGCGCAGATCTTGTGGACACGGTACTCCAGCGCTTGGCCCAGATTCAGAACCTTGGGGTAACACGGCAGGATCTTGATGAGAACGATGAGGATGTTTCGGATGTGAGTGTAATCTCCAGTTTCCAAGCAATGAACTGAAGCCTAGATAGACCAAAGGGAAACATTAATATATGTTTCCTAGAACTCTAGTCTAGTAATCATAATAGAAAACAGACAATTTAAGATGGCTTACTTTAGTCAACATGTAATGCCATTTGTGCACCACATGCCTGAAATTCTCATAATCCAGGGGATTTGCTTGTTGACCTCCGTCAAAACCAGTGGCTCTCAAGATGGTTAAGAATCCGGGGTAATTACCACACTCCTATAAATGTGCATATGGAGATAATATTAATATCAAACTCATCTACAATTGTACAGTAAGTAGGAATGTCCCGGTCCGATTTTAGCAAAACAAAAAACATCGGATTATTTTGCCTTATATCTAAGAATCTCTGATAAGAGCAGCCCTGCAGTGCGTTTTGCAAAGCTCGACAGCCAGTTAACAGTTATATGTCCTCCAAAAGGTTGGTCTTTTATTATATTTTAGTGAAGTAATTTACCATAACTTTGGTTGGCTGTCTGCTACTAGGAGCTAGCAGCTAAGCTAAGAACACAAACTAGACTTCCTACGTAAGGGTGCAGGGAAAGAAATCTAATTACATCCATATTGTGATTTTTATTGCTATTTTCAATCGATTCAAATATTTCAAAAACCGTTTCATAAAAATGGATTTTTAGGTTGTGTCCGCACTTACATCAGCAGCCAAGAGGAGCTTTTGTAAACTGAAATTAGTTTTGAAAATGTTGTAATTTATACACCAAATAAAATGTGAGAATAGGCTTGAGTTTAAAAATCATGTTGAATGAAGAATTGTATTAAATCGAGAAACTAATCTGAATCGAATCAGAACCCCAAGAATCGGAATCAAATTGAATCATGAGTTGTAGGATTCATATCCAGGGTGTACCCCGCCTTCCGCCCAAGTGCAGCTGAGATAGGCTCCAGCACCCCCCGCGACCCCGAAAGGGACAAGCGGTAGAAAATGGATGGATGGATATCCCTGGTAATATGTACCACTAATTGAACAATATTGCAGTCTAAAACACACTTGTCAAAGTAAGCAAGTGTCTAATAATTATACTTGCATATTACACCGGCAGTGTACAAGGCACACGCATATTCTTAGTATCCAGAAACAAACCTGCCCGCATCATTAAAATTATTGTGCTATAAGCATTACCTTACTATTGTGGCCACTAGGTTTCGCCAAAAATGATTACCACTTCATTTTAACTTAAGACAGCATAAGCCAATTCCAGAAGGTTTGTAATAAACACATTTGTGTTTTCATTTCATTTCCATTGTTCTAAGAAACTTCACATGACCAAACCTTTACTAACAATTCACAATACAAAATAATAAAAGTATGGATGAGTCATGCTGATATCACATTAGATCAATATTGATATTGGCCAATACTCATGGCTCCAATATTGGTATTGTATCAGAAGTGAAAAAGTTGTATCGGGACACCCGTAATTGTAATACATTTGACAAACTATGGAATGTTATCGATCATGCACGCAGAAGGATACCTTCTCATAGACTGCACGATCGCTATGCCAACGGGTCACTGTCTCCAGCATGCAGCAAAGGAAGCGCCCGTAGTGATGGGACTCATTCTCTGTACAACTGGCCACAGTGTAAATGATAGCTGAGAATACCTGCAAAAGATATAAAAGTGTTTACACAACTAATAATCAAACTTGCATTGAAACATGGGATATGAAAACTATACATGTTTTTGATCAAATTGACCCAATAATCACTTAATATTTGTGTTAATAAAATAGGGCTGTTGATGATTAAAATAATTTTTTTCCTTGCCAAAAGGGCATAGCACAGCCAAACCTAACTTCACTAATGTTAAACCCCATTACCCCTTAAAAGCACTTCGAAGCTGTGCAGTGCCTCACCCGGTCGTAGCAAAGGAGTGTGCAGAAGTTGGGTGTCATTTGCTGGTGAACCAGCTCGACAAAGCGGGCACAGTACACAGCGTCGATGGAGGAGAAGATACAGCGTGGAAACAGACAGAGCTGCAGGAACTTTGTTATGGTCTCATTTTTTGTGGATTCTGTCAAGGAATAGGCAACATTGTGTTATTACTAGAAAGGGACATATAAACATAAATGTATGCTGTGATGTACAAAATACTTATGAATTGTTCCAATGTTCAATAAGAGTTATATATATATATATATATAATTTATTTTTTTGCATAAAAGTAGCTTTTACTTGAGCTGGACGATATGGCAAAAAAGTATCACAATTATTTTTTTCCCATCATCCGATCACAATGCATGGCGTTTTTGTTTTTTTTAATTAAAGACTGATTGTCCGTTGCAGAATTATACAGATGTATACTGTTGCATCCCTACTGTTAACTACTGCAGTATCTTGTAACAGACATTGTTTGATTGAGGTAATATATGCTCACAACCAACAACTGTCATTTTGTTCATCGCTATGATTTTGTTAACTAAAAGGTGCAAAGGTACAGGTAACCCAAAGCCACAGTCTGTACTTCAGTTTTTGGGCGTCAGTTCTGCTTCTTTTTCGGCGCATTTTGGAGGGTTTAAGAGAATTACTTGTTTTCCTCTCGAAGCTCCTTTGTTATTTTGCTTGTCATCACAAACTTTATTCTGCAGCAAACAAAGTATCAGTGGCGTACTGAATACTGAATACTATAAGACTTTTATTTCCAAGTTAATATTTACCAAACAACACATTTAAATGGTAAATTATTATTTGTATTCTTTGATTACCGTACTTGTATATATCAGTGCTTGTCACCACTGGTTTGACAAATGGCAAGAAGTAACAGATTGTGGAGTTTTTTAAAAACTGAAACAGTGTAGCACGTGGCCTATATCTCATGAAATTCAATTAAAGTGCAAATTGAATTTGAGGTACTGTAAAATAATATGTACCAACATATAAAACATTATTTTTTCAGGAAAAATATGTTTTAATTCACAAACTCAAAAATTATTTGAACAAAAAGTTGAATAAGAGCAAACAAACAAAAAGTCTTGGTTAAAAAAATACTTATATATATATATATTTTTTTCTGACTAAATTATTAGGTGTGTTTATTCTCCCACTTGGGACCAATACAGTAGTTCAGTCACAAAGACATTCTGTGCCTGCCTGCGAGTCCGCATTCAGGGCAAGATTACCGCACCCACCACAATGTGAGCTGCAGCAGTCATTTGTCCCTGAAGTGGCAGCTCCTTTTAAATGTTGTGTTTCAACTTCATTGCTAGTTAGTGTTGGCCATATTTCATTATTTCATTCTCAAAGCTGATTGGACATTACATCATGACAAGCCTGACTTTCGTGACAGTGGACAAGGACGGTCGCGCGCACACACATACACGAAGACATGCACATACACTAACATTCACAGACACACAGGATCACGGTCAATAAAGGCGGACATTTCCGTGCATGCTTATACCAAGCACAGTTGCTTCTCTACGGTTTATTACTGCGGTATTTTCTAACAAACATTTCCACCATGTTTGATTGAGGTAATATATGCTAAGAGCTGATCACTGTGATCAAACTCAAATGAATCACGATCATGATCATATAATCGCCAAGCCCTAGTTTTCACTATTATATAACTGAACAATTGATCCTTGTTGCATGCTACTGGAACCAACAGATGTGTTATAGCAAGAATCTATACAGGTGTAAACAAACTCCGCTTAGCAGATGAGCACTGCCAAATACTTACTGGTCATCAACCATTTGTCTTTCTCCAGTTTGAGGCGATGGAGTACCCTTTGGACGTGCTCCAACTGTTTTTTCTCCTCCTCCTGCAGTTTTTCCTGCAGAGCAGTGCACCGTTCCTTTTCTTTCTTTTTCTTATTCATAGGCTGTAGCAGAAAGAAAGCAGAAAATCCACACAATGCCTACCACACTGACATCTGCCCAACATAACACAAATAACGTTTGCCGGCTGATATGAGCATTGATTTAAAATGGTGTAAAAAAGGTAGTAAGGCTGTAAAAAAAGTCTATTGTACATCGTTTAAATGTGGGTGGTTTGACGTGAGCCAGTAACTTACAATTTCAGGATTATCTTCGATAGCCTTGATCTGGGCCTTGAGCTTATTGATCTCCCGCTCATAGGCCGAATGGGGCACAGCCAGGTCATACATGGTAAGAGACCAGAAGGTGGCGTAGAATTGGGGTCGTAGGTCTTCCCAAACCCTGGGTGGATGGAGGGACACCACAGCCTCGTGCACTGGTGTCATCACATGTTCACAGGCAGCCACATACTTCTGCACCTTCTGCTGCTGCCGGTTGCCTTTCTCTGCTTTTTTGAGCTCATCATATTTGGACTGTCGGGGACCAATTAATCATTAAAGTGCAGAATTATTACATATACATCAATATGAAGTGCCAAACAAAAAACAATTCACACTACTGTCTTAATGAACAGAATCTGTCCCATGCCAAAGAGTGCCCACTTACCAAAATTTGATGGGCATACATTGGCCGAGAGAGGAAAAAGGCAGCATCATGTGGAATGTGGAACTGGTTACAAAGAATGTCAATGGAGGGAACACGCTTGATGTAGTCCTCTGTGCTGAGGTTGGAGGCCAAGAAGCCCCCAAACTGGACCAGTGTGTCATGACACTGCAGGAAACACACAGTTGGGAGTTAGGGCTGGACATCCATCCATCCATTTTCTACCGCTTGTCCCTTTCAATTAATCAAATTGTGATTATGATTTTGGCTTCTCAGGATCATGAAAATATTATAAAGATCAATGGGCCACGCAATATGCATGCAACAATCTGAGCTTGTAACGGTGAAATTAATGAGCGAGCGTTTAAGTGGAAACAAGACCATGTCTACTAGGAGTTTGGGATCTCATCTCACTGTGGTTGCTTTTATATTTTAGTTTACACAATGCTAGTATGCCTAATCAATAATCACTCAACTGAACAACAAAAGTAATGCATTTCCATGTTGACGTAACCGTGGACAGAGTAACAGAATTGGCCAATAAAATTTAATCCGCACATAAAAGCAGAATATCAGGAACATTTTACAAAAAAGTGGGTGAAATGCTGTCATTGTGAGGAAAAGGAACAGTTTGGGAAAATAATGTGCCTGGTCATTGTCATTCATCCCCGAAACACGTCCTAAACTAAACAATGTCAAGACAGCTACTTGAAACAGCGAATAAACTATGAACCTAAACTATGAACCAACAACACATCTCATCTGCTTGTGTTGTTGTGGACGACATAATCAATGTAAGGTCAATGTATGAACAGGTCGGCAGTCGCAACTTAAGAGGCTTTCTCTCTCACTTTGTTTTAACAGCTTCAAATGTTTTGGTAGCACAATAAATACTCATGTTTTCAAATTAATGAATAATCTTGTTATTAATCGTGATTTCAATATCAATCAAAATAATGATTATTATTTTAGTCATAATTATCCAGTCTTATAAGGAGTCATAATTTAAAGGACTTTGATAGAAACAAATCATTTTCATATTATTGTAGGAATCCTTAAAATTTGACAGTCTACTTTAAAAGGCAACAATACACAGAAGATACAAGTAATACAACAAACATAGAACATACCTGGTCATAAAGGTGACCGACTAGTTTGAGATGTTTCTCTCCACCCTCTAGGAAAACTACACAATTTCTTTGCTGAGATATGAGTATACACAGTGGCAGAGCAAATTCATGATCCAGAAGAGCATCCTTCAGACGCTGTGATGACTTTTTAGTGTTCCTGATCTGACCAAAGTAGCCACCCTGTGGAGAAAGTCTCTTACAGTTTGAAAATTCCCAAGAGCAGATAAATACAAATCTCATAGTCATAAAAAGTCAATACCTCAGCTTTGAGTTGTTCCCCTCCAGTCATTGCCTCAAGCTGCTCTGAAGTCATTTCATCGGTGATCTCAATGCCAGCCATTTTCTGCACCACCTCCTTTAGAATGAGCAGGTCAAAACTAAAAAATACAAACAGCTAATGTAAATGTTTGAAGACAAAACAAAATCTCTAATTTCTAAAGTAAATATCCAGGTAAATCAAATGGTAAATACTTGGATTACAATTATGTGCGTTCAATGAAGCCCATTAACATCATTTAATTTTTAATGATGAAGTAATGACGAACGAAATACTCAAATACTGTTGAGCGTTCATGTTGTCACTATTTTTTATTCTAGTAATGTGTAATGCAGGGCTATTCAACTACATAATGAAGAGGGTCACAGTTTTAAGAGCCCAAAGGCTGAGAGGCCGGACATCGAAATGTGGATATTTGGTCAGAAAGTGCTTAAGCAGGTTACATTCCTTTGAGACTGTGTTTATTTAATTACAAAGTAAACATCAGCTTTCAAACTGCACTGTCAATAAATTAATTATTTTCCAAAACAAATCAACATGATACAGATGTATAGACTTCCTTCTGTATTTTAGTATGTATGTAGTATGGCATTCACCATTTGTGAATTACAGTTGTTTATTTTTTTCAGTTGCTCAACAGCGGCTATATCTATAGTACCAGTCAAACCAGTTACCGTACTCACCGCTATACATAAAAAGGTGCATATAAACCTTTGAGTGCTACTGTACCGGTATTTTAAAATACCGGTACAATATGTATCCCTACCAATATGTTACATTTGTGTTACATATTGGTAGGGATGAGTACCGAATCCGGTACATTTTTGGCGACAACCTACACTAATTCACAGGTGCCATGTTATGGGAGCTGGGTTGTGCGTTACGTCACGCTTGGTGGCCAACTCAGCCGGCTCTTTACACTTTGGCACTTAGCGATCACTCCAGCAACACAGAGCAGATTCAGCCAAACTACTAGGTGATGTTACAATTTTCAATGCCAAATTTTTTTTTAAACTTAAAAACACTTCAACGTAGGGCTGGGCGATATGGCCTTTTATTAATATCTCGATATTTTTAGGCCATGTCACGATACACGATATATATCTCGATATTATGATGATTCTATGTGTCTACATTAAAACATTTTTGTTCATATTGCATTAATATATGTTCATTTTAAACTTTCATGGAGAGAGGGAAATCACAACTAAGTCAATTTACCAAAACTGTATTTTTTAAACAGTTATTAAGCAGTAGCACAAACATTCATGTCATTTCAAAACAGAAAGTGCAAGATTGTCAGACATTTTAAAACAAGCTATTAGTGCACTTTTGTGCATGATGTCACTAAGATGACATATCAAAACAACACTAAATTAAAGTGCACTTTTTGTACAGAACGCCACTACAATAGTTTAAAACAAATGAAGTGCACTTTTGTGAATTATGTCACACAAGATATTTCAATAACTGTCAAATAAAAATTAGCTGCATAATAGGAAATCCAATAGTGTATGTCCTTCGCTATGTGGTAGGTTCCTGCGGACGTAAACTCCTTCTGTTGTTGACTATTTTTTTCATACGATGTAGATCTGGAAATGGTTGCTTGGGCATTTTGTGGGTGTGGCACCGAACGGAAATGTTGACATGCGGAGTTTCAAGCACTCCTCATTCTCTTGCGGGTGACTTTTCAAATGATGCTACAAATTAGCAGTAATGCTACTTTTTTGTAGCAACGCTTTTGCCGCATACTTGACATATTACGGTTGTCTGTTGAACATCTTCCCGCTTGAAGCCAAACCACCGCCAGACGATGGACCCTGTGCTGTTTTTCTTGAGAATTAATTATTCTTCCGTCATTTGTTACCAGATTGGCACCTTCTCTCTCTCGTATTACCACTCGTACCACTCCGCTAGCACCACAGCTAACTTTACACATGCCACTACCTCTCACGCGCGAGAGTATGTGACGTATGTAAGAAAGTGCACTTGTCTCTGTGAGAAGGATACAAGAAATAGTGATAAAAGCCTGTAGTGTAATGCCCGCAGCTAAAGCAACTGCGTGAGAGGTACCGAAAATTGATACCGTATCAATTCCCAATTTTGGTACTGTATCGGTTCAAATGTGAACGGTACACATTCCTACATGCGGGTAAAGTGTACCAACATGTTAATAAAAATGACAAGATAGTACCGTATTTTCCGCACTATAAGGCGCACCTAAAAACCACAAATTTTCTCAAAAGCTAACAGTGCGCCTTATAACCCGGTGCGCTTTATTACGATTCATTTTCATAAAGTTTAGGTCTCGCAACTACGGTAAACAGCCGCCATCTTTTTTCCCCGTAGAAGAAGCGCGCGGTGCATGCTGGGATATGTGACGTTTCATTTCCATTTGTGTGTTTATGTAAAGACCCCAAATGGCTCCTATTAAGTGTGTTGTCTGTCTAATTATAAATAATGCAGACGAGGCGTGTTAACTGAGTTCTCAACGTTTTCTCACAGCGTGCTCATAACCACATTCGAACTCCCAGCATACAACATCGCTTCTCAGGGCTACTGCGCATGCTCGTAACTATCGTTGCATGCTGGGTAGTGTAGTTGTTATATTTGCTAGCTCATAACAGCACATTGAGAGACACGCTGACACGCTTAATTCAATACTCGCCGTCATTCCGGGTGGATTGACAAAAGACCTCCAGCCGCTAGATATTGGTGTCAACAGGGCATTCGAAGCTAGACTGCTAACTGCGTGGGAACTTCTCAGGGCTACCGCGCATGCTTGTAACTATCGTTGCATGCTGGGTAGTGTAGTTGTTATATTTGCTAGCTCATAACAGCACATTGAGAGACACGCTGACACGCTTAATTCAATACTCGCCGTCATTCCGGGTGGATTGACAAAAGACCTCCAGCCGCTAGATATTGGTGTCAACAGGGCATTCGAAGCTAGACTGCTAACTGCGTGGGAACTTCTCAGGGCTACCGCGCATGCTCGTAACTATCGTTGCATGCTGGGTAGTGTAGTTGTTATATTTGCTAGCTCATAACAGCACATTGAGAGACACGCTGACACGCTTAATTCAATACTCGCCGTCATTCCGGGTGGATTGACAAAAGACCTCCAGCCGCTAGATATTGGTGTCAACAGGGCATTCGAAGCTAGACTGCTAACTGCGTGGGAACAATGGAAGACAGAAGGCGAACACACCTTCACTAAGACGAGGAGGCAGCGCCAGACGACGCCAACATCTGCCAGTGGATCGTAAATTTGCCCAACTTTTCACTTCGGACACCGAAGACGAAGGATTTACGAATGAAGAATAACTTCAGAAAGTAAGCGCTATGTTTATTTTGTGTGTTGTGACATTAACGTTCGAGCAACATTATGTTGCTATTGCGCTGCACTATTTTGAATTTTACTATGTTTGTGATTGCACATTTGCGTACATTTTGGGAGTGAACAGAGTTGTTAGAACGCTGGTTTTTAATATATTATTAAAGTTTGACTGACCTATCTGACTGTTTTTTTGACATTCCCTTTAGCGCAGCGTAGGCGCGGCTTATAGTCCGGGGCGGCTTATTGGTGGACAAAATTATGAAATATGTAATTCATAGAAGGTGCGGCTAATAATCCGGTGCGCCTTATAGTGCGGAAAATACGGTACATGCAAGCTGATAAGAAGGGGCTACATCTAAAATACAGACCTTTTTCCTGCTTTTAACTGATTGGCGACGTACTGAAGAAGGCCAGCCAATTCAATAGGATATTTCCGAAAGACGGCTCCACACAGAATTGCCAGGCCTGTTGGGCAGGTAGAATAAAAGTGTGTTAGGTATTCAAGCTTCAAACATGTCACTGCATAGTAACAATAAGCTTTCTCTTAAGTTAGGACAGTTACTCTGTAGCCATGATGAGATGGTTGTGTCATCATGCTTCATCTTCTCCTTCTCGGGATTGGCCAGAGCTTCTATTATGCAATCTGAATATAGGAGTTAAGAAAAAAATGACTCTTAAAATGCACACCTCACATCTTCAACACCAAAGCAGGTCCAGACTGTTTTGTCGCTGATGGGCAAGAGAACAGTGTAGGATACAGGCTAAGACATCATAGTTGAGGGAGGTGAGGTATTTCAAGGAGTCCACCACTGGGGCAATGAGGTTATCATACCACTGGATTTGAGACAGCATCTAATAAGAAAACAGATAGTGGACAGTGCTGAATGATTATCCATTTAAACCTGACACCACCACCTTCTGCACAGTGACAACGTATCTGGAACACATTTTATTTATAATGAGGTTGTTTGTCTTAATGTGAATTCACATTTCATTCTTTTCAATTATCAGGCATATGAGCACCCTTTGAGAAAAAATGAGGAAAACTGACGAAAAAAAGAGGAAAATTAGCACAAAGTGCTTCCTTGCAAGAAAGTCAAGACTACATTTCCTGCAATTGGGTGCATTTCTAACTATTTTACCTTTAAGATTTATTCTCATCTACTTTCCTCTTTAGGCTGTCCTTTTGAAACCTAAATGTTCCATGTAATGTACCACAGAATATTTTTAGTAGCTAATTTACTAATATTTTTATAATTGAAAATGTAGCGTAAAATATCTATAACATGCATGCAGAGAAAAGAAAATGTTTCCCATTCAGCAACGCTACCCTGTACCCAACCCCTCCCTCGGGTAATATACTTCCAGTGTTGTGACCCTGTTTATATCCATCACGTCCAAAACATACCTTCTCGCTGGCTACTAATAAAAAAATCTAGCACTACAGCTGGTTTGGAACTAACACTGTTCAGATTGTAATTGTCCAAAAATTATTAACAGCAAAGCAGGCAGCCGTCAATGTTGTGGCTCGGAGAGCGAACGAAAGCAACAACAAGAAAGCGAGCTCGATCATGCTAACTAGCGAGTTTGTTTGGGTGCCCATGGTAGTCTCCCTGTCCTGCAACTCAATGCAGTGTTAAGGCAAGAGGAATAGCGAGTACCTGCGGCTCAGGCGAGCGTTCAACAAAAATTGTTTATAACATATTTTTTTTATATTTCATTAAAAAAACGCAGACGGGATATTTAGACTCGAAAATCAATGTTTAAAAACTTGGATTTTTTGTGTTTTCTCAGACATTTCACATGCCTGAAATATGTATGAGTAAGAGTGGGTATACCACTCAAAAGGTGTTTAGTTGCTGCCTATTTGTTGAAAGTGAATGGCTTTAGTTATACACAAACTAAAATGATATACACTTACATATTCAAAAAAAATGGTGGGGTTGCTGTGGCTTAGTTTGCCAACCTGTCTCCCAGACTGTTTCACATTCTCTTTGGTCAACCGCCTGGAAAAAGACAAATCACATGAAAACAGGAAGACAACAACATTGATACATTTTCTAGTAATTGTCTTACAATTAAAAAGTACATTTGGATTTCAAAAATGTGAATTTAGATATACAAATGTTTAGTATGGATATAAGTGAGCAAGTCATTTGATTTCATAGATGGTCATGCAAAAAAGTGACTCACTTCATAATATACTTAGCCCTTTCCACAGTTTGCGCTTTGACTTTGACCAGCAAAGGGTGGCTGGAATAGGTTTCGTTCTTCCACTGTCCATATAAACGGTACCTGGGGGGAAAAAAATACAGGGTATTTTACTCAAATGCTTTAGATCAGTGGTGTCAAATTTGTTTTCATTGAGGGCCATATCGCAGTTTTGGCTGCTCTTAGAGGGCTTGTATTAACAGCAAATTAATTAATTTGCCTATGCATTTGTTTGTTATATTTATTTATGTACACTGTAAATAAATATATGTAGCTTTTACAGTAAAAAACAGACCAGATTTTTACTGCAAAATATTAGGTGTTTTTACAACATTTTACGATAAATGAAAAAGCATTTTTAAAGGGAAAAAATGGCAGCTTAGTCGCCAGAATTTTACTGTAAAATTTAGTGGGTTTTTTTTTTACAACACAACTGTAAATGAAAAAACAGTACCACAGTTTTTTTTAATTCTGGCAAACAGAGTTACCAGTTTTTACCGTAAAAAAATGTGTCACCATTTTACCATTTACAGTAATACACCGTAAAAACAACAACCACAGATTTTACAGAAAAAAAAAAAACAACAACTAAAAAACAGCTAAGTCGTTAGAATTTTACCGAGGAGAAGTTTTTTCAATTTACAGTAAAATGCTGCAAAACCATCGTAAATTTTAGCGTAGAATCTATTGCCATTTTTTCAGTGTAAAATTTGATGGATAACTTGCTTTGGAATCGTAAGTGAAGCAGATATTTAAGTGTTTATTTTTTTTAAATAACATTTTTGGACAGTATGATAATATAATTGTTGCAATATTGGATAATATTAAAGTTTAAAATATATGCAATTTCATGCAGTACATGTATTTTTTCTGTCAAAATGGAAAGAAAGAATACATTTAATAAGAAAAAATGATGTACTTTTTTGACACATATTGTTTCCAGGTTTTCGCGGGCCATAAAAATGTGGCAGGCCAGATGTGCCCTCTGTGTTTTAGATAATTTAAGAGCAGATATTCATATTAATCTTGTGCACTGGCAATTTATGGCAGTTGTCAGCATATATTACCTCTATCAAACATGGTAGAAATGTCTGTTACAAGATACTGTAGGAGTACACAGTAGGGATGCGGTACTACCGTATTTTTCGGAGTATAAGTCGCACCTGCCGAAAATGCATAATAAAGAAGGAAAAAAACATATATAAATTGCACTGGAGTATAAGTCGCATTTTTGGGGGAAATTTATTTGATAAAACCCAACACCAAGAATAGACATTTGAAAGGCAATTTAAAATAAATAAAGAATAGTGAACAACAGGCTGAATAAGTGTACGTTATATGAGGCATAAATAACCAACTGAGAACGTGCCTGGTATGTTAACGTAACATATTATGGTAAGAGTCATTCAAATAACTATAACATATAGAACATGCTATACGTTTACCAAACAATCTGTCACTCCTAATCGCTAAATCCCATGAAATCTTATACGTCTAGTCTCTTACGTGACTGAGCTAAATAATATTTTTTGATATTTTACGGTAATGTGTTAATAACGTCACACATAAGTCGCTCCTGAGTATAAGTCGTACCCTCGGCCAAACTATGAAAAAAACTGCGACTTATAGTCCAAAAAATACGGTATATATAATCATGCACGGGACAATCTGCTTTAATCTGACAAAAAAAACAAATTGTGATATATAAATCGAGATCGGATGATACGAAAATTATTAATCGTGATTTTTTTTTATTTGCCATATCGCCCAGTCCTAATACTAAGTATAATTAATATCCATGTATTATCGATACTACAGTAGTTGGATCGATATTTTTGGTTAAAAAAATATTTTGTTGTTTTTTTGCTATTGTTTACCAACTCAACAAGAACTGAAGACGAGAATAGATGTAAATAGCAGCAGCGCCGTCCACTGATGCGTCTTTGATAGCAAACTAGAGGCTAATGTCCCTCAGCAGTGCAAAGCTGCTTCTAAGTCAGCAATCCTTGCCTCCATGGTAGCAAATAAGCTATGTTTATTACAAGTACCACTGAAGGACGAGAACAGATAAACATGCTACAATAAACGTCAGATGAGGATACAATTAGCCATGTTATCCAGCGTTAACAGATAAAATAGAACTCTCAGCGGTAGGCGGACCGACACAAATGTTAATAGTAAGTATTATAGTCTGAGTGTCATCTTAGATAGCACACTGTCACTCCAAGCTCACATCAATAACATCACTCGCTCTGCTTATTTCCATCTAGATAATATTAACCGGCTCTGCCCCTCTCTCACATCAATAACATTACTCATTCTTATTTCCATCTAGATATATTAACCGGCTTTGCCCCTCTCTTACTGTTCAATTTGCCTCCAATCTTGTTCAGTCTGGTCACCTCCTGTATCGATTACTGAAATTCCCTACTATTTGGCCTTCTCCAAACTCCCTCCACAAGCTCCAACTGGTTCATTACTTTGCCGCCGGGGCCATAACCAAAACCTCCATATTTCATCACATCAAACAGATCCTGCAAAAACTTAATTGGCTCCCGATCAGGCAAAGAATTGACGACAAAATTCTTGTCCATCCCTTCAAGGCCATGAACAACTTCACCTCTCCTTTATTTGTCTGACCTCCTCCGCATCGTTACTCCAGTGCACTCCCTCAGATCCTACTCTTTCATCAACCTTGCTGTGCCATCAACCCGCCTCACTCATAATGGGGAATAGAGATCTTAGGCACTCTGATCCAAAACTCTGAAGCTCTCTACCATCTGACATCCGCAATATTGACTTCCTTTATACAGTCAAATCGAGACTCAAAACCCACATGTTCAAAATTGCATAATCACTGTAACGGTCTCTACACGGTCCTTTGTTTGTTACATATTGATTTTATCATTATCCTTTCAATTATTTTATCTGTATATTGCAAAGTGTATTTAGGTTTTTGATGGGCACTTATTTATCAAATGTATTATTAATAGAGCTGTCAAAGTTAACGCGATAAAGATGCATTACCTATAAATTTCAATAAAAGCACTAACTTTTTTTAATGGGCGATTAATGCGAACACTTCCTTTTTGCTACTCGGGCCATGCTGTAGCGGGGTGAACTTGGCTGCAGTTCACTTGCTACTGCTGAGCCACAAACGAGCAGAAATGGACATAAGAAAGTCTACTTTATGGAAAGATCAGGTTCAAAGCCATGGTAAGCTGTTCTCACAACAAGAAAGGACTATTTTTCGTCGTGAGAAGAGGCGACATCCCTGCAGCAAACGCCTGGTGCGCGTGCCGTTCAGAGGTGGGTGGTGTTTCACTTCCGTGTTCAGATTACGATTAAGGTGCAGTCATAACATAACATTTAGATTGTTACTGTGACAGTTTAAACAGAAAACATATGACATAAAAGCTTAACAGAAATGAAAGACGGTCGACAGGATGTCGAAAAGATACTTTTTTTTATTGCAAACTGTTGATCCGACATTAAAACATGTCATGACACTTTCTCAAAACAATCACACACTTTTACGGCTCACAAAATAAAAGTGCTACGCTATACAGGTACATCTGGTTTAACTACCGTACATTAAGGGTTTCTCCTTCTTATTAGCCACCACACAACAAAATAAAGTAATATAATGTATTGTAACGTTCAGAAGAAAACAAAGTCTGACTTTCTTTTTAGCTTTTATTGCCAATTTTATGATAACAACGGGCCCAATTCCAACAAGTATTTCCTCCGTGCACACACGTCTGCCTCCATGCTTCACTCCGAGACACACAACACTTCTTCATTGTCCGCCGACAGTGTTCACAGACCATGGCAAAAATGACCATCATAACACACAAACATACACATTAACACCAGCAGGTAATTACAGCACAAATGGCTATATATAGTTTATTATTTGCACACTACTAATGAGGCACCGAAAAATTGGCCGGAAAAAGACGTACTTTAATCACCAGAACAGTGCTTCGAAACCGACGTGATGGCATAAGCTATACACACGTGGTTGCCTGGAGCGGAGGCAGCGTACTTTATTATATTTGAGATATACTCGCGGACAGCAATCTTCACAATTTAAGGACACTGGCGGCTTTTGATGAGATAAAGGCTCTTAGCACCAAAAAGCAAGTGTGACATCCAGGGTTCGTACACCTTTTCCATGGCCAAATTCAAGCACTTAAGGACTTTCAAGATACATTTTCCAGTTTTTCCAGTCCCCTTTAAAAGGCGAAAACCAGTGTGAATCAATCCATAGCCTTGTTGTTTGAGGTCACCAAATGCTGTCTGTAGGAAAAATATGAAAAATCTGCTAAAACCTAAGCCTAACATTGAACCAGCAGTTATCATTAACTGAATGGAGCATAGAAAATGAAGCAGTGTTTCTGTAGACTATTCAATTTCATTGGTGTTTGCAAACGTGTCTCCATTTGTGTTGCTTTTCCAAATTTATTGTTCTTTTTCTTACTTGCAGCACTCAATGACATCGAACAGCGCGGATTGATTCACACCGTATTTGTGCTTTTTAAACTACATAATGTGATGTAAATACTCGCACCGTAAATTTTAGCCTAGAATCTATTGCCATTTTTTCAGTGTAAGATTTGATGGATAACTTGCTTTGGAATCGTAAGTCAAGCAGATATTTAGGTGTTTATTTTTTTTAAATAAAATGTTTGGACAGTATGATATAATTGCAACAAAATGTCAATTTCACTCATTTATTAACAAAACTGTTCCACATTAATAATATAAGGATAATAAATTAAAGGAAAATATTTTGTTTGTTTCACAACACCTCAGTCACCTGTCATTAAGCATATGTAGCCTTATAACTGTGGCTATGATAACAAATTAACAAAAAGACAAAAGTTAACTTTTTTGCTTTCACTGAAGTAGCCAGACAAGTTAAGTAGACAACAAAAATAATAGAGCAAGAAATGCATACAACCATGTTGTGTAAATCCTACAAAATCATTCCTATTATCTCAGCTCTAAGTTGTGAAAAAGGTTACAAATTATTCATTATATGACCTTTACAGTACAAACAAGTCCAATAATGTAACCATTTTAATGCAATTAACCAAAACGACAAAATGTAACTTGTTTGCTTTAACTGAGTAGTCAGACAAGGTAAATAGACAACCAAAATAATGAAGCAGAAAATACATCAAACCATGTAGTATAAAATCTAAAAATCATTCACATTAACTGAGCTCTATGTTGTGCAAAAGGTTACAAATTACATATGACCTTCACAGTGCAAACAAGTCCAAAAAGTGCAAATTAATAAGAACTTCCACAAACATTAGTGATCTTTTATGTTTGAATAAAAAATTAAAATTAAAATATAAAATACTTTGTAGCAGGTTACACGTGGATTTGGTCCACGTTTTATCCAAAGTTTGTATTTGTCATTTTCCATCCAATGTTCATTAAAACCAGTGACGTGCGGTGAGCTAAACACCAGGTGAGGCATAGATACTTTGAGTTTTTCTTCTTCTTCTTTTTACTTAAATTCATATGTGCAACTCTAATCATTGTTGATTTAGGTTGCACATTAGAGTAACTGGAAAAAGAAGGTAGTTATTCGCTTTCATAAGAACGTTATCATAATGATATTATATGATATGATAAATGGGTCCAAAAAGTATTTGATAAAGTTGTTGTTCAATACTTTGGTCTCATTTGCTTTTAACAAAATAAATCAAGTATTGTGAATGTATCTTACCTTTCTGTATTTATCCTCCATGAAAACGTACTTTGTATGATCACATTCATTTTGTCTTAAAGTCCAGTTTAGAGAGGTATTTAATCTTGGATACAGTATATAATCCTCCATATTGGCAGACACATTCATTTAATTCAATTTCATTCCATGCAATGAAACAATATTTTTGTATCTGACAAAAAACGCTGGCTTACTCTAATAAAAATGGCATGTTTGTTATAAATAGTTTAAAAAAAAAAGGGGGATGGCTTCCGCTGGAGAGACATGTGTCTGCTAGCTTGAGCACCCCCACTTCTCCCAGTGTGGCGAGTCAGAGTACTGCTGAGGCATTGAAATGCAAGTTGACAATATATCGCCCCCTACTGTGAGGCAGAGGTACTTGCTGCCTCATGGCCTGCCTTTTCCCCGTGGCAACAAGCACACGCCCCCTTGCACGCATACGCTCAATACACTTTGTGTGTAGCCGTGGAGCCACCACCTGTGTCTGCCTCATTTCTCGTCTACCGCGTTATTATGATCAGGAAACACAGAATTTCTGCGATTTTGACCATGAAAATTATCAAAATATACAGGAACCACACCAAAATCACATAGAAAGCATAGACCAAAAGAGAAACATTCATCCATCCATTTCCTACCGCTTATCCCTTTCAGGGCCACGGGGGGTGCTGGAGCCTATCTCAGCTGCATTCGGGCGGTAGGCGCGGTAAACCCAAACATATTTTATTTTATTTTATTTTATTACTTTGTTTTTGAACATCTCATGCCTCCCTTGCCTCCCCTGATAGCACGTCACTGATTAAAACGACAACATGATGGACCGATGCACCACTGTCCTCTTGGGGCGACACAACCTAATGTAAGGGCTCACGCAAAGCCAACGTATCAAGTGTGTAGCTTTCATTTTTAAGAAACTTTATTTTCTTTCCATTTTATAATTAGCCTATTGAGTCACACTGCCGAGAAATGTGATGAACATTTCCAAGCATTTACAAGCACTTCACCCAAAATTCAAGCATTTTTCAAACCTTGAAAACACAACATTAAAATTCAAGCATTTTCAAGGTTTTTAAGCACCCGTACGAACCCTGGACATCAGACACTCTGCTACTTGCTTTTTCTCACGGACATGGAGCGACAGAAGTAAAGAGTCTCTTAACACGAGTACAGTCGCCAATAACACCAAAGAAAGATGCTAGATTTGTTGCCAATCCTTTTTGTTAAAGAAAGAGTGACTAAAAGTAGTAGAAAAATCACTTAAAAAATCAAAAATACAATTCTCAACAAAGTACATTGTAGAATAAGCAGCAACAATTTAAAAATAGAACAACGATGTAAGAAAAAATATATGAGAATACAATAATTATAATAACATTTGTTCTAAATGTATATTCGCATTTTTTTTAGCTTTTTTAAAGAATATATGCATCATAGCAAATCATGCGATGACGTCATATCGACCACACTCCTAAACACGTCCTCCGCCACAGGTATTTTGGCAATTTAGGGGAAACCCTGACATTAACAAAATACAAATGTCTTACATTACGATCATGCTTTGTCAGAGATGTTTCGTAATGTTATTCTGTGATATTTGCACCTAATGAAATGCTCGTACATCAGTTGAGGAATATGAGGGCAAATGGGGTTGGGGGGATTTTTCTGGCTGGCTAAAATATTTTGTTAATTCTTTAATAACATGTTCTGGTCGAGTCCTCAATTACAGAATGATTAGCAGGCTCAATATTACATTTTATTAGTTAATAGAGAAGGTTAAAACTTTGTCATGCAGCAATATGAACACCATTAACTACGGAAGTAGAATTATCTCACATCAACTTATATATATATATATACTTCAATATGATATTAATACATATGCATATATTATTAAATATAGAAATACAAATACAAATGTGATATACAAATAATTTGTATAAACACGTATTTGTAAATATATTTTTGAGATTTGAAAATATATACGAAAAAAATGTATAAATATAAAAATGTGACAAACAAATCAAGAATTTGTATAAACGTGTATTTGTAAATATATTTTTGAGATTTGACTATAAATATGCTTGATTTTGTATTTGTATTGAATTTGCATATGTGGATCGCTTTTTTGCTTTTGTGTCTGAGACATTCCTCCCACAAACCAGATGAACAAATAAATGTGACCTACACACTCCCCTGAACAACCAGCAGAGGGCACTGCAGCCAGAGCGTGCAGACATGGTCAAACAATGGCGAGCCAATCAGAGGCACACTAGGGAGGGTCGTACTACGTCATGACTTTTGGGATGATTTGATACACATTGCACTGATAAGAGATCAGTATCTACATCGGCACAAGGTCATTAAACGGCATTGATACAATAAAATAAGCAGCTAGCACGGTCTTTCAGATTAACTGGATAAATTAGCATTAGCTAATACAACACAAAAGTTAGCTAGCTCAGGCTCGTTGTGCGTTCTCTCTGTAAAGACGTGGATTGTTTTTGTGCAGAGAACTCCGGGCATTTTGCATATAATGCATATAAGGCTCTGTGATTAATCGCGATTAATTTTGAGTTAATTGTGAACAATGCAATTAAACATTTTAATCGCCCTAATATTATTATTTTATGGTCAATATTTCTGTGATTAGATCAACATCGATACCACAAAATCTTTAAAGATTCTGTATACAAACTCGGAAAATAAGTCCCTAGACAAAACTATTGCAAGGTATCCAAACAATAGAAAAATAAGTGCTTCTTACATTTTAACCTAAGTGTAGCTAGTAACCAGCTATTAACAGTGACTTCACAAGTAGATTAATAGTAGTTTTGAGAAAATAACCGTAAATGGCACTATTAACACATACATCAGCAGCCAAATTAAGAGCCTTTGTAACCCACTTTGAAATGGTTCTATTATTTTATAAACCAAACAATATATTCCTATATAAATTGTTAGTGCAGGAGGCTGCAATATGTATCGCCATATAAATCTTAGGCCATATTGCCCATCCCTAACATTGCCTGTAAGTCTTATTATTTGACACCTTGTTTGCATAAACCCTGTACTCAGTGATGTGCACGCGTCTCACCTGTGATGGTAGGGAAAGAGCTTAAAGAGACCCCAAAGCTCCTCAGACATACAAGCGTTACAATCCATCAGAGAAAGGGATGGTAGCAGCACCTGGTCTGCAATGCTCAGGAAGCAACTTAAAAGTGTTTCCTGGGGCCAATAAAAACACGTGTGAATCACAACCTCAGTTATGTAGCATATACTAGAGAAAATAACACTTACCATTTTGTCTTTGACATCTGAGCTGTTGCTGCATTGGTACTGTAAATAAAGGACATGCATAATAAAAATGATAAGCAAGTGCACCTATAAAAATGCAGTTATGCAATAGTCTACCTCTTTCATGAAAGCCTTGCCAAGGCGTACAATCTTGGCAAAGAGGATGGGGTCGTGAGCAAGGTGAGGGCCCAGGTAACCGAGCATGCCAAATGTGTCCCTGCGCAAGTCTTCAAAGCTCTCTGCTGGGCGTGGTACCCGCTTGTTCTTCAGTGGATGCGTCACGCGTCCCCTCGCACCTTTTGGGAGGCCAGACCTGTGGAGAACAGGCAAATGTATTCAACTCTCTGTCTGGTCAAACAGGTGCATTAAATGAAACCGGAAAAAAAATGTGTACCCGCGGTAAAGAGGATCCACTGTCAGGTGTAACAGCTGGCAGAGTGCCAGTGCAATGGACTTATGCGAAGTAGCATAAAAGGAAGGCAACTGGTCCATTATACACAGAGCATGCTGCCAGTCTCCAATCCTGAGAAGTGCTTCCAACAAACCGAGTTTCTGGTTGTCAAGAGGCTAGGAAGGCAGAAAAAGCATATTACTGTCAGAACTGAAATATGCCATGGTCTGCAACATTCACTTTTTATTCCTATCAGCTAACTACATGTAAACAGTTACAGCATGCTGAAACATACAATTGAAGTGCCAAATAAATACCTGCTCAGTTTTCTCTTCTTCCTTGTCTTTCTCTTTTTCCTTGTCTTCACTTTTTTCTGAAGGCACCACAACCATGACTAGCCTGCGGGCAATCTGTTTGGCCTCTGAAATAACTCGTTTGTGTTCTTCTACAATTGTAGCATCTACTGGCAAAAGCTGAAATGACATGTCAGGAGTTATGTTACGTGCGTCTAGGCTGACATACGGTTCTCCTTTTCCTTACATGTACATAAAGATCCTCCAAATCAATCAGGTTGTGATGAAGCAAAGCAGCAGCAATGTGATACAAAGACTTAGGAGTTTCCTCATTTGGTTCCTGACAGAGAAATGATAGAACAACATGACAAAGTCAGTGTAGAATCTTAATTAGTTTTGCTCTGGTACAAGGGAAAATGGCAAGAAAGTCACTGGAAAATACTTATGCGATTCGGGTTTGTGATAGTTAATAGGGGTGTCCTGATTTGATATTGCTATCGGTCCGATATCAGCAAAAAGCAAGTATTGACTGATATCGGGTTGTATTTAAAAAATCTTTAATATAAGCTCCGATACAAGGAATCCTGCAGCGTGTTTACTTGTGCAAACTGGACAGTCAGTTAACATCTAAATGTCCTCCAATACGCACACAACTGTGATCTTTCCTTTTACTTTAGTAACATTTACAAAAGGTAAACATGGTACACTATAGGCTACTAGGAACTAGCAGCTACTGCACAGAATAGCTAAGAACACAAGCTAGTAGTATGTAATAGGTGTCCTTAATTGATTAATATTGCCGTCTCAAACACTACATTTGTCAATATAAACAAGTACAAAATAATTAGTTGAATATTACGTATAGATACAAAGTCTCGAGGGAAAAACTGTATAAGAAAGTATCCAGTAACAAACGTGTCCACATTATTCACTAAAAATTTGACTGTGACCACTAGATGTTCCAAAACCCAAATTAACATTCCACTCCAAAAGCATACATCTGTCATCAGGTTAGTAGTGTTTGTTGTACTTCCTGTGTTCTCAAAAAAATTTCACTTGATCTAAACTTTAACATTCCGAACTACAATATAATAAAAACATGCAAAACCAACTTTTCTTACCTATTGGTAGCTGTTTGTATGTGTATTTTGTGTATATTTTGTGTCTGCTTAAGTCCTGAACATTTTAAATCAAACCATGCACGTATGGCATAAATATTGCTCTATTTTATATAATTTCTACTGTATTTTGTGTTTTTTAATACTGTTTTTGTTGTCTTTTATAGTCATCCTCCATTTTCTACTGCTTGTAATTTCTAATTTTTGAAGTGTGCTGTGAAGCACTATGTCGCTTTTATCTGTAGAAGGTGCGATATAAATCAATGTTACTTACGGTACCTTTAAGATTAGTGTTATTCATGGCTAACATTGTTTTCTGCTCGACTAACTTTACTTGAGCAAATCTTTTCCAACTTACCACATACCGTATTTTCCGCACTATAAGGCGCACCTAAAAACCACAAATTTTCTCAAAAGCTAACAGTGCGCCTTATAACCCGGTGCGCTTTATTACGATTAATTTTCATAAAGTTTCGATCTCGCAACTTCGGTAAACAGCCGCCATCTTTTTTCCCGGTAGAACAGGAAGCGCTTCTTCTTCTACGCAAGCAACCGCCAAGGAAAGCATCCGCCCCCATAGAACAGGAAGCGCTTCTTCTTCTACCCGCCCCCGGAAGAAGAAGAAAAAACGCGCGGATATCACCGTACGTTTCATTTCCTGTTTACATCTGTAAAGACCACAAAATGGCTCCTACTAAGCGATCCGGTTCATAAAAAGACGCAATCTCTCCATCCGCACACGGATTACTACCGTATTTCACAGCAACTGAACCGCACTGTGGAACGGGAGCACGTACGGTGAATATTCGCACCACAGGGAATGAGAAGTCATCCTTCACTGTGGTTCTAGCTTGCCATGCTAACTTCCACCAATGGTGATATTCAAAAGGAAGACCTTGCCAAAAGAGACCTTTCCAGCCGGCGTCATCATAAAAGCTAACTCGAAGGGATGGATGGATGAAGAAAAGATGAGCGAGTGGTTAAGGGAAGTTTACGCGAAGAGGCCGGGTGGCTTTTTTCACACAGCTCCGAAGGCGAACACACCTTCACTAAGACGGGCAGACAGCCTCGGACGACATACGCCAACATTTGCCAGTGGATCGTAAATGCTTGGGCAGATATTTCGGTCAAAACTGTGGTCCGAGCTTTCCGGAAGGCAGGATTCACAGAACAACAATTCAAGTATTTCTTTTATTTATATATATATATATATATATATATATATATATATATATATAAATAAAAGAAATACTTGAATTTCAGTGTTCATTTATTTACACATATACACACACATAACACTCATCTACTCATTGTTGAGATAAGGGTTGAATTGTCCATCCTTGTTCTATTCTCTGTCACTATCTTTCTAACCATGCTGAACACCCTGGTCTCTGATTATGCATTGCTGTGTGGCACGCACAAAAGTGCTTTCATCAAATGCACTAGATGGCAGTATTGTCCTGTTTAAGAGTGTCACAACATTGCTGTTTATGGCAGACGGACTGCTTTACTGTAGACGTTCTTTATATTGTGGGAAAGCGGACTCAGGTCCACATGGAGCTGGAGGGGGCGTGGCCTCCAGCTCCGCCTGAATTTCGGGAGATTTTTGGGAGAAAATTTGTCCCGGGAGGTTTTCGGGAGAGGCGCTGAATTTCGGGAGTCTCCCGGAAAATCCGGGAGGGTTGGCAAGTATGACTTACCACCTTAAAAAAAAGTATATACATTGATTCCAGATAATATTGTATCGAATTAATGTCGGTATCGGCCAACACTCAAGGCTCCAATATTGGTATCGTATTGGAAGTGAAAAAGTAGTATTGGGACACCCCTAATAGTTAATGTACGGTACTCTATCCTAGCTTTTATTACAAGAGTCAGTCAGACGCAAAAGTTTTTACCTGATAAAATTTGAATTTAAAGCCAAGGATGTGGCAAAGAGTCAATGGCTCGCACATGTAGGACTTGATGAGGGACAAAAAGAACTCATCTTGGTCTGATCGACTCTCATACACTTCCAGGATTATGTCCAAAACACGGTTGGGATCCAAATTAAAACATCCTGTGGACAGAGAGGCGGGGGGAAAGGTTGATTACAAAATACACAACTGGCAAAAATATTTTAAGTGTTTTTATAGAGGCCAGAGTCAGTATATAAATGCTTTGTTAGAAATTGTTTCAAGAATTACCTGCAGATGACAACACTGTGTGTGGCTGAAACTAGCATCTATGGATTGTGATGTGACTTGTGTGCTCTTTATTTTTACACCCTAGCTGTTGTCAGTCTGAGAAAGGAAGAAAAGGCTAAGTTTGTACCTATCAGTGACTTGATGCTTTCCAGTACAATGTGACTGGTGATGCTACCAGACAGGTCTTGGCCGAGCTCTGTGATTAGTTTGGCGTAGCCCTCGTTTTCCTCCCTTAGCAAGTTGAACTTCTGTTGCTTGTAACTGTCAACAATCATCAAGTAGAATGAGCCTAGGTCAAACAAATCTGTATTCTTTATGTGCACTTTACTTACAATAGTTTTGTCTTGATCTTTACAATCTTCTGATTAAACTGATGAGCTTGTTTTATAAGTCCAAGAGATTCAAGGGTTTCTGGATCCAGACGCTCCTTCAAAATGGTCTCTGGAACACAAACCTGAAGAATACCAGTTAGTACATTAGTGTTTAGCAGTTTGACACGATCCGAGACAATTACTACATGTGACAACCCTAGATATTGTATTATTCAATTCATACAAGCTACACTGCAAAATGTAATCAAACTGATTTTCTTACCAGTTGCTTTCCATGTTAGATAAGTTTGTTTATCCTAAAAAATCCTCTATTATGCATTATGTTTACTTGACTTGAATTGAGGTTACAATTTGATCCTCAATTCAACAATATTCTCGATACAAACCCATTTGTGCAAAAAATATTTTTTGGCATGTAAATCATAATTTTAAAACTACTCTTGACTGCTGACGTACAGGCTCGGGCAATAATCAAAAAGTCAATTACTCGAATGATAAAAGAAAATGAACTCGATAACTTTGCCGGTATCGATGTATTGCCATGTTTTTTCTCTTTCGCTTTTAAACAGGGTGCAAAGACTCTGTGCATCACTCAGCACCTGAGCGCGGTTGTCCAATAGTAGAATGAAGTGAATGGAGTAAACCCTCTTGTCAGTCATCCACAATCTCTCTGTGAGTGGAGGCGGAACTGCCAGCTTACGACAGCAACAGAGCTTCTCCCTAGTTGCTGGTGAGAATCAATTGTTTTTCCCAGCACCCATATTAAAGGGGAATTGCACTTTTTTGGAATTTGACCCATAATTCACAATATTTATGTAAGACAAGCACACATATGCTTTTCTTTTTTTATTGCATTCACACTCAGTAAATAAATGCAAGCAAAAGTCAGCTTACAATGGAGAATATGGGAGCCGCTCTATGCTGCCTATAAAGTACCGGTACCTAAAAAAAACATCCTAACACTTCTATCAAGGTTTTATGTACACACTGAAAGTATATATGTAATGTAGTAAAAGGCATATTTATAATACCATGTAATATTTATGTATTATTCTTAATTTAAGCATACGCCAGAACAAGAATTTAACAAATGCATCACAACGTTCGCTTTTTCCTTCAACAACATCACTGATTACTAAAGGTGGGTGAAATAATTTATTTTTAGATGCGTGGCAATTCGTACAAGAACGATTATAAAATCGATTAGTAATTGTTGGGATGGTGGGAGAGGGGTACCCCACATCTGCGGTCCCCTCTAAGGTTTCTCATTACACCCATTGGGTTGAGTTTTTTCTTGCCCTAATGTGGGATCTGATGCGAATGTCGGATGTCGTTTTGGCTTGTGCAGCCCTTTGAGAAACACATCATGCACAAAAGTGCACTAATAGCTTGTTTTAAAATGTCTTTGACAATCTTGCACTTTCTGTTTTGAAATTACATGAATGTTTGTGCCACTGTTTAATAAATACAGTTTTGGTAAATTGACTTAGTTGTGATTTGCCTCTCTGCATGAAAGTTTAAAATCAGCATATATTAATGCAGTATGAACAAGAATGTTTTAATGTAGACACAGAATCATCATGCTAGTGTGATTACCGTATTTTCCGCACTATAAGGCGCACCTAAAAACCACAATTTTTCTCAAAAGCTGACAGTGCGCCTAATAACCCGGTGCGCTTTATTACGATTCATTTTCATAAAGTTTCGGTCTCGCAACTTCGGTAAACAGCCGCCATCTTTTTTCCCGGTAGAACAGGAAGCGCTTCTTCTTCTACGCAAGCAACCGCCAAGGAAAGCACCCGCCCCCATAGAACAGGAAGCGCTTCACCCGCCCCCATAGAACAGGAAGCGCTTCACCCGCCCCCGGAAGAAGAAGAAAAAACGCGCGGATATCACCGTACGTTTCATTTCCTGTTTACATCTGTAAAGACCACAAAATGGCTCCTACTAAACGATCCGGGTCATAAAAAGACGCAATCTCTCCATCCGCACACGGATTACTACCGTATTTCACAGCAACTGAACCGCACTGTGGAACGGGAGCACGTACGGTGAATATTCGCTCCACAGGGAATGAGAAGTCATCCTTCACTGTGGTTCTAGCTTGCCATGCTAACTTCCACTCATGGTGATATTCAAAAGGAAGACCTTGCCAAAAGAGACCTTTCCAGCCGGCGTCATCATAAAAGCTAACTCGAAGGGATGGATGGATGAAGAAAAGATGAGCGAGTGGTTAAGGGAAGTTTACGCGAAGAGGCCGGGTGGCTTTTTTCACACAGCTCCGAAGGCGAACACACCTTCACTAAGACGGGCAGACAGCCTCGGACGACATACGCCAACATCTGCCAGTGGATCGTAAATGCTTGGGCAGATATTTCGGTCACAACTGTGGTCCGAGCTTTCCGGAAGGCAGGATTCACAGAACAACAGCGACACTGACTCCCGATGACTTCTACGAGACGGAACCGGCCATTTTGGATCCCACGCTAGCGCAACTTTTCAATTCGGACACCGAAGACGAAGAATTCGAAGGATTTACGAATGAAGAATAACTTCAGAAGGTGAGCGCTATGTTTATTTTGTGTGTTGTGACATTAACGTTCGAGCAACATTACCGGTATGTTGCTATTGCTCTACACCATTTTGAATTTTACTATGTTTGTGATTGCACATTTGTACATTTTGGGACAGAGTTGTTAGAACGCTGGTTTTCAATATATTATTAAAGTTTGACTGAACTATCTGACTGTTTTTTTGACATTCACTTTAGCGCAGCGTTTTTTTGACATTCACTTTAGCGCAGCGTAGGCGCGGCTTTTAGTCCGGGGCGGCTTATTGGTGGACAAAATTATGAAATATGTAATTCATAGAAGGTGCGGCTAATAATCCGGTGCGCCTTATAGTGCGGAAAATACGGTATATGCATCAAGTGTTAATTCAAGGCTAAGGCAAAATATCGAGATATATATCGTGTATCGTGACATGGCCTAAAAATATCGAGATATTAATAAAAGGCCACATCGCCGAGCCCTAGTTTTACCTCACAATGTGCTTCTGGAAGAATGGTAAAAAGTTCTCATAGACACACTCTTAAACCTTTTGAAAAGCATTCCCCAAAAGAGTTGAACTGATATACTGTAGTTGCAAAGAGAGGTCTAACATCAGGCTTAAGAATGGGATTCAACTTAATATGTATAAACAGGTAAATGGTAAATGGGTATAGCGCTTTTCTACCTTCAAGGTACTTAAAGCGCTTTGACACTATTTCCACATTCACACACTGATGGCGGGAGCTGCCATGCAAGGCACTAACCACGTCCATCAGGAGCAAGGGTGAAGTGTCTTGCTCAAGGACACAACGGACGTGACTAGGTTGGTAGAAGGTGGGGATGGAACCATGAACCCTCAGGTTGCTGGCACGGCCACTCTCCCAACTGGGCAACGCCGTCCCCAGGTAGATGAGCAAATACTTTTGGCATTTCAGTATAGTGTATCTTGTTGGTCTTGCTTGGATTTCAAGTTTTGCAGGGTAGCATATCACTCCTAATGGTGTAATCTATTCTATTTTCAACCTGTGCAAAATGTTATTCTCTCAGGTACTAGGGGTCTAACGATTTGTTTTAACAACGATTCGATTTGATGATTGTGATTGCTAATACGATTTAGGAACAATCTTTTTTTTAGAACGATGCCATCTAAAACAATTTAGTGAGTTGAAATCAATTCAGTAACTTTTTAGCAAAAATACTACATATTGGACACTGCAGTTGAAGTTTCCTATATTCGAAGTCAATCAATCAATCAAAGTTTAATCAATCATGAGTGTCTCAAAGGGCTGCCACGACGACATCCTTGGCTGAGATCCCACATGAGGGCAAGAAAAAACTTAACCCAATGGGATGACAATGAGAAACCTTGGAGGGGACCGCAGATGTGGGGACCCCCGCCCCGGGGCTACCGGTGCAATGGGCGTCGAGTGGATCTAGCATAATATTGTGAGTCCTGTCCATAGTGAATCTAACATAATAGTGTGAGAGTCCAGTCCATAGTGGGGCCAGCAGGAGATCGATTATCGATTATTCCTGTTATTTCTTGTAAGGTAATTAGATATAAATGAATTATGGATACTTACAAACAAGTAAACAACAATTAATGGCCAATACATTCACATCTTATTTGAATAAAGTGCAACCAAAACTTTGGGTTAACTTAACAAGAGGAAAACTTTTCTGCTCACATTTTCAACATTCAATCAATTTTCAATAAAAGTAAAGTAACCAACATTTCAACAGTAGATGTACCTGCTAAATAAAGTTTCCTGACCCAGCCATACAGTATCTGTTCTCCCCCCTGGAGTTGCAGATGACGGACAGTGTCCTAGGCCATGTAGGTTTCCTCATCCCTATTGATGGTGTTGGCCCCTTGCTTCCTAATTTCCAAAGTCTCCTTGATCCATCTCTTGTATTTATTTGTTTGTAATTAAATGACTTCTCCTTGGCTGCAAATTGCGGGTTGTGTGTCACACTTCATGTTGTTGTGTACCGGAAGTCGGTGCTTTGCCTAAATTGCTCCACTTCACTTCAGATGTGACGGTCACGTCTTTTGTAGCTTAAAGTTGTGCTGCGGCTTTAAATTATAGTGTTGTGTCGTTTGTATTAGTTATGGCTTTTGCAATCGTGCTGCAGCTGAAAGCTGTTGTGTTGTATTTAATGATATTGTGCATTTGTTGTGACCTTTCTGAGCCACCGTAGCTATCTGCCATTTTAGTTTTGATGACATCACAGAAAACGTTTAACGTCCTTATTTTCAAAAGTGTTAAACTTCATATAAAGTCTGCCATTCTTAAATCCAATGTACCGGTATTCCTTTTTATAGTATCAATAAAATTGATCGATTCCCTTCTAAAACGATTTTGGATCAATACCTATCTTCAGAAAGGCAAACTTGCCGAGCACAGATCGATATACTTGAAATTTAGGAATATCTATCAATCGTTTCACCTCTATTAGGTACATATGAAATTATTTAATAATCTTACCAAACACGCTCCCACCAACTGGATGTATTGGTCGCGCTTGTGTTTGTCCTCCAGTGCAACAGTTTCTACATCTGCGACAAAAAAACACACAAATACACACACACACACACACACACACAGTTATAGCGTGCCACATTTTGAAAGTGATGAGACTTATTAGCCTAATGAATAACATAAAAATCCAAATAAAATCCAATACCTAGAATACTAAACACATCTGCTAAAATTGATGTCATGTCATCTCGGAGTTCCTGTTGGAAAAGACAAAGGAAAAATGAAAAATTTAGTCATCTTTAGTCGAAAATGCTGCATGTCATTTGCAATATTGTATCGTGTTTACACAAACTCATACCATCATCTCTCCAAGGACGTTCACGATGAGGTCCAACTTGAGGTTACCCTGTACAACTTGCCAGCAGACCTCATATAAGGCTGTCTGGATTTCTGAGTGGGTAAACAGAAAATACATTAATTACAGTTCTGCTACATTTGCCTACAACACAAGACAAATCCTTTAGGACTGAGGATTTGCAGTTTGGTATTCTACTAGAGCACAAACAACTACACATGAGCATCTCAAGACCACTTACTCATACACCGCTTCATTTACTAGTGTGAATAAACAGACATGGTAATAACACAAATATTTAACAGGACAAGTGCTAAAACATTTAAACTTTTTAAAATTAATTTTAAAGTACATATTAATTTTCAGTTTACCTTTAGTCTGACATCCATGCTCTATTTTCTCTGTGAGCCCTTTGCAGAGTTTTGCACTGGAGAAAAACAAGAAAGATCAGTCACATTGGAGCTAACGGTTATGTCACACTTATTAAAATCATTGCTAACATATATATATAGAACAAATGAGTTTGAGGGAGACACCAAAAAAACAGCATTCCAAGACCTCCCTAAATTTAAGTCAACTTATATTTATTAAATTTTTCATATTAATATATAGGGATGTATACCGTGTACAAGTATTTTTTGGTACCGGTTCCTAATTGGGTCGGTCCAAGAAGACCGTTAAGATTTTGGACAAATGGTACGGCTATTGATATTTTTTTATCCCGCTGACCGTATTAATTATGACACACTTTCACGTTCAGTTCAAGTGCCGCTACTACGTATGGGTAAACAATAATCACCACACTTAAGTTTGTAACCTCATCCCTTAGTCACACACATTAAGAAGAGTTTGTGTCAGTTTGAAGCAAACACACAACTCACGATCGCTGCTACCGTCTGTCAACTGCTAAGCGATCCAGTTATCCATCAGTCATTGTTAATTCACTCAAAAACGTGAACATTTTTAATAATCACTCGGTCTTTTTATTGATATATTACAGACAGACATACATTGGTAGCTGTCAACATGGCACTCAAATACTTCTGTGCAAAACTTTAACACAACTAATTCCCATTGTTACATAAAAACCACCAACCTTATTAATAGTATAGATTTATAATATATATTATATACCATGGAAAAGGTCTGTGCTTAGACAAAGACAAACTTTATTGATCCACAAGGGAAATTGTTCAAATTTCCCTTGTGGATCAATGTGACATGTGCTCTGCACATGAATGCCATACATAAATAGTATTTTATTTAATTTATTACTATTATTTTATACATTATAAGGAGAAGCGATAGAAAATGGATGAATGGATGGATATACTAAGCGTAATTGTAATGAACAGAAACAGTGATGATCGGTTTGGTCTTTACAAGATGACTTAAATTTTTCATAGGGTTCTTTTTTTCTTTCCTTTCTTTAGTTTTTAATTCTTAAAGCAATGTGGTTTGTATGGTGGATCATCTCTTCTTACGGTAGGCTATCACAAGCTTTTGTATTATTATCCATCGTAAACTCCATGTTGTTATCTGATGTGTGTTGTATTGACTAATTATTTATTGACTATTCATTGTGGGCCATGTAAAGCTACAGTGCATCCGGAAGTTATTCACATCGCTTCACTTTTTCCACATTTTGTTGTGTTCCAGCCTTATTCCAAGATGGAATAAATTCATTTTGTACTCAAAATTCTACAGACAATAAAAAGACAATGTGATTTTTTTAAATCGTTTTTTATTTAGCAAATCCATTAAAAATAAACAAAAAAATCAAATGTACATAAGTATTCACAGCCTTTGCTCAATACTTTATGAACCTTTGGCAGCAATTACAGCCTCAAGTAATTTTGAATACCATGCCACAAGCTTCAATCAATCAACCAATGTTTATTTATATAGCCCTAAATCACAAGTGTCTCAAAGGGCTGCACAAGCCACAACGACATCCTCGGTACAGAGCCCACATATGGGCAAGGAAAAACTCACCCCAGTGGGACGTCGATGTGAATGACTATGAGAAACCTTGGAGAGGACCGCATATGTGGGTAACACCCCCCCCCCTCTAGAGGAGACCGAATGCAATGGATGTCGAGTGGGTCTGACATAATATTGTGAGAGTCCAGTCCATAGTGGATCCAACATAATAGTAAGAGTCCAGCTTGACACACCTAACTTTGGGCAGTTTCGCCCATTCTTCATTGTCCATTCTTTTTTGCAGCACCTCTCAGGTTCTATCAGGTTGGATGGGAAGAGTAGATTTTCATCCAGGATGTCTCTGTACAATGGCACATTTATCTTTCCCTCTACCCTGAAGAGTCTCCCAGTTCCTGCCGCTGAAAAACATCCCCAAAGTTTGATGCTGCCACCACCATGCTTCACTGTAGAAATGGTATAGGCCTGGTGATGAGCGTTGCCTGTTTTCCTCCAAACATGATGCCTGGCATTCATTCCAGAGAGTTCAATCTTTGTCTCATCAGAGAGTCCTTTAGGTGCATTTTGGCAAACTTTTTACTAAGAAATGGCATATGTCTGGCCACTATACCTAGTGTTTCTACAGGTACTAGCAAATCTAATTTAATTATTTTTTATGCCGTTTTTAAAGCCACTTAAAAAAAGGTAACGCCCATGTCTAACTGCATATGGTTATTATACATAGTCAAAAGCTTACAATCGTCTGTATAAACACAAGCATTTGACAATATTTATGTTGAAAAGTTTACATTAACAGTTATCTGGTGAGTTAGAACTGGCTTGCAAGACTGCTGAAAATGTATTTTTATTTTTCTTACTCTCTGACTTTGTGCACCGACCGTAGATAACCAATTAAAAGGTTCCGTCCGTCAATTGTCACACTTTACCTTCAACCAAGAATATTAAAGGGGAATGGCACTTTAGCCCTCCAAATAAAGATCCAATTCTGAATTAGTTGATCAATATAATATACCCAGCAGTCTTAACCATTTTTTAAAAATAGTTAAAAGGTTTTATAGAATATAAATGAACATCGATGCGATGAGGTGGCAACTTGTCCAGGGTGTACCCCGCCTTCTGCCCGATTGTAGCTGAGATAGGCTCCAGCGCCCCCCGCAACCCCAAAGGGAATAAGCGGTAGAAAATGGATGGATGGATAAATGAACATCATACTGGGAATGCAAATGAGGCATGTGTTCGGAAACAGATGATTGATTTAAACATTTTAGAAAAAGACATGTCATTAAATGATATTTGGAAAAATGCCAATAAGCCCTTTAAATGGAAAAAAAACCTGATTTAATTTAACATTTTAAAAAGATCATATTTTTACATTGTTTAAAATGGGTTCATTAGATAGCAAGTTAAGTATAAAGTGTCAGGCAGCTGAAGGAACTACTATTAATTTACTTTGGAATGTCAGAGAATTCGAGTTTTGGCCATAGTAGGTTAACGGAGGTGCCTGCGTTGCGAAAGTTGTTAACGTTAGCCAAGTTAGCTCGTGTGTTGAACTGCACACTGAAATAAAGGAGTCCTGCATGAAACAAGCTTAGCTTCCTCATTAACATGACATGGTGTCCGAGTTAAGGAAAGAATGGCAAAGTTTGGGGTCCTAGACCGTTTGATTTTGCTTTCCAGCAGTGTATGCTATGGAAGCAGCGCTTTTTTTCGCTCTTAAAACCATCCTCGTGTTCAGTTTGAAGGTTAGAGCTGAAGAAAAGAAACACACAGACCGACGCAGCAATTGTTTGATGATTGCAACGTTATTATTCATTTTCATTTATCGTTAGATTGATTGACGTATTGACTATCAGCCAAGTCCTACAATTGTCATCGCATTTAATGCTTTTAATGCCATTTAAGGCCTTAATTTTCACAAAATCCATTTAATGACTTATAATGCTTTTTAATGCACCGCGGAAACCCTGTATACCATACAGGCCTAATTGGTGGATTGCTACAAAGGTAGGTGTTCTCTCTCCACAGAGGAATGCTGGAGCTCTGACGGGGTGACCATCGGGTTCTTGGTCACCTCCTTGACTAGACTAAATAAGATGAATGCAGCAATGTATAGAGACAACCTGGATGAAAACCATTGTGTCCCAGTCAACCTGATGGAGCTTGAGAGGTGCTGCAAAGAGGAATGACCAAAGAAAAATGGGCAAAACTGCCCAAAGATAGGCGTGCCACACTTGTGGCATCGTATTCAAAAAGACTTGAGGCTGATTTTTTAGTTTGTTTTTTTAAATACATTTGCAAAAAAAATGCCTATCTATGTTAGTCCTGCAATGAGGTGGTGACTTGTCCAGGGTGTACCATATAAGAGAAATGTCAAGGTTGTGAATAGGGCTGCAAATACTGATAAATTTAATAAACAAGGAATCTATCGATTAGTTAGTCTGATTAAAAGAGTAATCGGACCAAAAACCTTTTATTGCCTTAGTGCATATTTTAGGGAAGATAGTTCTGCTTGCCATAATCTTATTTCTTTTTTCCAAATAAATGCACATCAACAACACTAAAATTGCACTTTTATCATATGTGCATTTTCAAAAAATGTTTGTAAAAATATTTGCTCTTCGCCGCCACACAGATTACAGCACTCACACATAGGGATGATGTTCGAAAACCGGTTCTCCCGATTGTTCGGTAAGAAAAGAACCGATTCCATGGATTCAAATCCCTTTTTGAGGAACGGTTCCCGTTATCGAAGCCACTATAGTAAAAAAAAAGATTTGGTTCTTTATTCGAATCCCTGGGAACGAATCCTGTGGCACGTCACAGGAAATATCCTGTGGCACGTCACAGGAAATATCCTGTGGCACGTCACAGGAAATGAAATAGCTCAGTCATTCGGCGGCAGATACAGAAGCAGCAACAACAATGGACCGGAAAAAACGGTCCAAGGCATGGCTTCACTTTACTAAGAAATACGACGAGGAAACGGGTATCCGCAATTATTGCCAGGCTTTGCTTTCCTGTAAGGGGAGCAGTACAACAAACATGTTGAAACATGTTCAGGCTGTACATAACCTAAAGGTTAGAGAAACGTGTTGTGTCTTTGACACATGGAGAAGCAGCGACAGATGACAAAGCACACCCCTCTTCCTCTGCTTCAACCTGCAGTCCCAGTGATAGTGCCGGTGAGTAACTAACGTTAACGGTTGCCGGTTAATTTCCATATCTGCTCACTTATAGTTTTAGGCTAAAATAACGTTACCTCTTATGTCAACCACGACTGCAGTAATGTTAGCTAGACTAACGTTGCCTAAGCATAGTCAGTGGCTAACGGTAACGTTAGCCTTTTTGTATGTGTCTGATAACGTTAACGGTATCTTGTGGCCTACACCACTCCAAAGTTTGCAGGTCTGTCTAATAAACTAGTGCTTGCAAGATTTGAATTAAGATAATGTTAATGTTATCCTATTTCAGATGATGACATTCATGACAGCCAGAGTGACCAGGGCGGTGTTTGCTCTGTTTATTTTATTTTTTTCTTAAATAATAAAAGTGAGCTTTTGTTAAACCAAGTATTGTGTTTTTCCATACACAACAACCTATCTGGATTCGATAAGAAATCGGTTCGATAAGAGGATTTGATAATGGCATCGAAATCGACAATTTCTTAACAAACATCATCCCTACCCACACACCACTGCTCTCAAAAGACGATGTCCATTTAGAGTTTCGGGCACGCCAGTTTTATCAATTTGTATTAGTTACACTCAAATGGTTAATCAAATTGACATCATCTAAATCAAAGCTTCTTTTTTGTTTTGAATCAATTTTAGTTGTATGTGTAAACCTGCATTCTCCTTCAAACCACATCTCTGTTTTGATTTGTTAAGGGGGCGAGAGTCAAACGGTTACATTTATGTTTGTGAGGAGAATTTTGCTTCGGGGTGCGTGCAGCGATTCGTCGACAAATTGACAATAAAATTTGTCGCCAACAAATAAATTTGTCAACAATAGTCATGACGTCATCAAACGTCCTTTTTCTGAAGTGACGCGCAAGTCAGCGCGGTCACTCAAACATCGCGGGTCATGTAAAGTGTGACACATTTCCTCCTATTCTTGTTAAAGACATGAATAACTTGCTCATTTTGCAAAGCTGATCTTGTATTTTTGACATTACATCTGTAATACATACAGGAGCATTTAATGCGGGGGGAATGTCAAGACTATGTTTACAATGAAGGCCTGAGTAGATCAAATCTTTTTTTCGAAATCAGATTTTTTCCAACTGACTGTTTAGTTTACAAGTAAAATGTGATCTTTATCAGACTCCAATTTAAGCGTGCACAGGCCCTAATGTGGTCCCACCTGCTTCCTTTTTGCAGTTTGATAAAGTGAAAACAAAATGAAGTTTACCGGATTCTGTAAATGAACAAGGAAGTTGCTCCTACACGAGAAAACATGTACGCCTCAGATCAGCGTTTTAGTGGGTTTGTGCCGTGGCTGTTATGTTGAGCAAGAAGGCAGACGATGGAAAACTGCAAAAAAAAAAGGAATCATGCTGCGAACATGAAGTTCGACCAAAGATAACGTTAAAGTTGCAAACAGGTCCCATTGCCAGATTTGAAAATAGCAAGATTCCTAACATAATCAAACTACCTCCTGATGTGTCCTAAATCTGATGCAACAATATCAGATTTGGAGAACTTTGGAGCTTTTAGACTGACAAAAAAATATCAGATCTGTGTCACTTGAGGGCAAAATTTTTTTGATTTGGTGTCCAATGGGTCCTCGGACATCTGGAGGATGTGGTGTCTTCTTTGTAAGATTGTTAGCTTGTTACATTGCTAGCTAGCTAACAAGTAGAGGTGGGAATCTTTTAGTACCTCACGATTGGATTACAATTACGATTCAGAACCTACGGTTTGATTAAAAATCGATAATTGATGCATCTATGTATATTGATGCAGTTTTACATTTATTTTTGTTTCATTAAATAAGCGTTTATCCCGTGCAGCTTTTTAAACACATCAACACAAAATACTTTGTTCTTTTTGGGCAAGTTAGACAGTTTTGGTGTTTTATCGTTGGTTGTTATTGCTACTATTTTAACTGCCCTTTTTAACATTAAAAAAAACATTTAGTTTTTTTAGCACTTTGCCTGTCCTTTCTTTTAAATGACCACAAGTTTGATAGTTATTTTATTTTCTATAAAAGCCGAATGAGCAGCATACTAACAGTATAAAAAAATATTTATGAATTAATTAATCAGCTTTATTAGTAAACACATGGCTGAATTAGAGCCACAAAATTTGTGTACGCTTTATAATCCGATTAGCCGACTAAGCGTAAAGATAGTCGATGACTAGTTCACTAATATAGGCCCAGGCCTAAGCTTAAGCTCTTTTTGTTAACTCAGCCGGCTAGCAGCAGCAGCAATTTGTCGGTTCCGATGGCAGCTCTTTTGAATCTTTTACTGGATTGTGTTACCTCTGCCTAATAGATAAAATGTGCTTCCATGGCTGTGTGTTTTTGTCAACAAACGGGTTATTGTTTGGATGGAAAGTCCAAACTTTGATGTAAAATCATTGATTTGTAGTTCAATATTCCCTCCGCTGTAGTTGTATTGCATGTTCGAAAAAAACTGAATCTAACTAACTAACCTTCGTAGTTACGAGCGCGCAGTGCAGTCAAGTTTTAAGGTGGTGAAAAAAAACATTATTTTACTGCCCAGTTCCTGTATTTGCACATGTGCTACCGCCCTCCCAAAACTTGCACAACCAAGTTTTAGACGCAAATGTGACTAAAATGCTCAGTGTGTACATGTACAGTGCTCACAATGGTAAACAAGTCTACAGTCAATAGAAACAAAAGTTGATATATTTTTAAATGGTTACCTACATTGTTATTATACATTTTGATTACACAAAATTATTTATAAACACTATATAGTTTTTATTGTTATTCAGGGACATGTTGTATATGGCTATCCGCGGGTATATCTGGAATAGATATAAAAATTACGTCCACATCGCAGACATCCAGTCACAATGGTGTGCGTTTTGTTTACGTCCGGTTTTGATAGCTTGGTTTCCGGTGATCAAAGTCTTTTTTCGATGGTCAAGTTTTCGATACATCACTTGTCAATAGTGTGCAAATAATAGGCTATATATATCAATTCATACTGGAGCGACGAGCTAATGTTAATGTTATGTCCATGTGGCATGGATTTGATGTCAGTTTTTTAATGTTTACAAACACACTGTCCATGCCTGAAAGGTGACTGGCGGAAAATGAGGAAGTGTTGTTGTGTGTACGGGGAAGCGCGGACTCACGAAATGAAAGTGTATGCACGGGAGGTAAAACCTGTTGCAATTGTGCCGTTTGTTATCATAAAAGCGGTAATAAAACTTAAAAATAGCGTAGGACTCTGATTTCTTTTGGGGGCTATACATTATACTACTTTAATTTGTTTTCAAAGAAAAAAATATATTTTCAGTGTGTGGCAGTAATCAAAATGCCGTGGCGGCGCGCCACATTAAAGGGAAACACTGTTATTTCTTCTGTTTAGGAACATGATGCAGACAGAAGCTCTAAGTCTGTTTACTTAAAAAAATATTTGCTTTATGCAAATTATTGCATATTGTTCTAATGTGTGGCACCTTCAGACAAGAATATGTTGATTGACAGTCTAAAAGTAACATGTCTTCCTCTACTTGTTATTTTTGAAGTTTTATGCATTTATACGTATAAAATATAAAAATTGCAAATCGAGTTGCAATCGCAATTTTGTGAAGAAAAAACCCCACTTAGGTTTTTTCTCAAAATTGTGCAGCCTTAATACATACATTGTATAAATGATTCCACCACTCTAAAAGGCATTTAACCCGAGTTTGTTTTTTTGTTGTGGTCTTCTTTGCCTCGTTTTGTTGCATTTCCCGCACTCGACTGGAGGCTTCAATTTCAGGTGCTGGAATAAGTGTCAAATTGTTGCATAGATTATGTTTTGCGAGACCGTTTAAGCTGTTTTCTAAGCAGTCTCTTCAAGTTGCACCATTTTTTGGGAGGTCTTACTTCAACTGTGTCTTCTCTGTGCCATCTTTAGTCCCGTTTACAACGCCAAAACTTCTACAGTAACTTTCCCATTTACCCGGGTAAATAAAGTTCCTTCTGTGTTTCCACCAAAACAACCCGGGTAGATTTAGTTGTGCACTGTACACCACGATGTGGTAGATAATTCTTCTCTCAATATACAATCTTTGGTCACGCAGAGCCTGCTACAACTCCCACAACGTAACGCAATGAAGTACACTTTTACTTTAACATAATCCTAGTTGAAATGTGCGGTCAACAATAACATAACGTTACCATTGAATCATACTGATGTAACAAATGTTGCTTTCACCAAAATTAAATTGATGTGAACGCTGTTGGTAAATGCAGAAGACGCTTTCTGCGTAAAGCTTCGCGGCAGTGTGTGGGGGGCGGGGGGGGGGGGGGGGTTTGCGCGAAAAAGCACATTAAAATGTAAATTATTGAATGACAAGGCGCTTCATATAATATTTTACCCCAAACGTACCCTGGCCAAGTCATGCTCTGTCACTGCTTAGAATATCAAGAGAACATTTCCTCCTTTACTTCCGATGACTCTGTGGCGGAAGTCATTAGTACTTTCCATGCAAAGCAAAAGGTCTTGGGTTGGAATCCTGGTTGTGGCTCAAAATATGGTATGTTTTTATGATGTTAAAATTGTTTAATACGCTAAACTTCAGGATATTTTTAAAAAATGGACTGCTACAAAATCATGCTGATTATCGAATAATGTTAAATGAGTGCTACATAGTTATAGCTCAATTAAAGCTTTTCTTATTCTGGAAATTCATTGAGTTGCTCAAACTAATGTAAATTATACGGTGCGAGGATACCCAAGATTGCAACCTTTCAAAGTTCCTCTTGGACAACCAATTTTTGACCTAGGTATTTGTCAAGTTCTAGTTAAGGCCTGACCTCAACCCGAGTGAACAGAATGCTAATGCTAACAAGCTAACGCTAAAGCCGATGTGTTTGTGTTGTCGCCGTGAGACAAACACTTGACATTTATCATTTATATATTGTTATTTACACTGAAATGAACAAAAAGGAATCGCCTGACCCTCATGACTTCATCATTTACTGACAGGACTTTCTGACTGTTGCACATTGTGGACAAAACAACAACTTTTTATGGACAATTCGGTACACTTTATTTTTTAATTCATATTGCTTTGTATTTACCGTGATTTACTTACTTTTTAGTAAAATAACTAACCTAATATTGTCTGTTTATTTACATGGCATCAGTATGGAAATATAGTAAATCACTCCTCCACACCTCATCAGCCTGTTTTGTATAAACTACCCTTAACTGTGAAATGCGGTGGAAACACAAACTATACACTTCTACAGAAACCTAGAGTCCCGGGAACTGCAGGTTCCAGGAACCAAAAGTTCCTGAAATTTTGGTGGAAACAGGCCTAATGTTGTAGTTTACAGCGTTTCCATATCGAAACAACTGACAGATATAGTTTAGAAGTATATGCTACTTTGTATTTGAAATTGCAACAGCGGAGGATGCATGTGCAAAGACAAAAAGAAGGAACTTATTGACTAAAACACAAACTACAACGGTGGACATGCGCACGGCACTCTGGGTACATTTATACCATATATGGATAATCTGGTGATGTTTTTCCCAATCGATGATGTCACAAATTCCAAACAGATCGTTTGGAGAAAGTATGAAGATTTTTTTAAATAAAATCTCTCTGCAATGACCCTACAGTTTGATTACAAATATTGGGGACTAATACACAACAGCAGGTGCCAATAAGTAAAACATTTTGGTTTTGCATAATAGGGCCCCTTTAGGACTACAGCTTAAACAACAAATTGCAAGCACATTCGCTGCCATTGTGTATTGTAATATTTACTTTATAAGCAAATGAAATGAAAACATTTGAGGAATTTTACATGACAATACACTATTAATAATTGCAAGATGCATATTAGACGATAAAGTTTGCGACGGTGACACATTTTTGTTGTTTACGCAGAACGTGCAACGTTAATCTGGCAGTGACCACTACCAATACATATGATCACAATGATTGACCGTTGAAATTAATAGCGAGCTCGATTAGTCATACGTTTTCGTTTGAATCGACAGTTTGCATGACTTTATGTTGTTTAGGCCTTCCAATGACATCTTTGTTTTGGATGGACTTGACTACAATGAAACAAGCAAAATGGCTAACAGCGCTGCTAATATGCTAGCTGTGTATCACGATGCGTATTTCCCTCTATTTCCTTATTAACCAGTATTGCAAGTGATATAACCCAACAATCTTTAAAACACGTATTTGTGTTTACTAAGTGTAGTAACGTTGATAAGACAAGCAATCACATATTGTGTTAGAATTGGAAAAAAACTGCGTTAATGCTAACTAGCATCATATTTACACTTCCATGAGGTCCATAGACAATGCGTGCAGCGATGCATGTAACGTTAGCTTCTATTTGCAGAGTTTATTACTCATAACCAACCACTGCGCAAATAATAAACCCGCTATAGTCCATGATATAAGCTCCAAAACCGTGTTTTCAGTTGAAAAAGCAGACGGTCAATTGTGTGTAAGCTAGCTGGCGTTAGCTCCGACAAACACTTGATTATTCCCGGCAATCTAGCGCCACAATGTTACTTTTCTCACCTCGCCTCGTATTTAACAAGTTAAAGTTGAACCACTCACAATTCGTGTTTCCCATTTTTTTCCCAATTTTTGATCCATTCGCCCGGGAGGATAAGTGTCGCCATCTTCCATCCACAGCGCCCGGATGTCTTGCTGCTCACAGCCACTCACAGGGTCAAATGTGCTGAGCTAGCGGGTGAAGCTACAAGGCTAACTAGCGCGTAGCACAGCGGTGCATGGCGGGACGTGGGCGCCTCTATCACAAAGGCTCCCACACTTAATGTTATAAAGACACAATCTACAAGAGAAAAAAAAACGTCGATAACGTGGACATAAACAAACACATGTATGTGACGACGCCTCTTTATTTTCATGTTCATGAAAGTGCTGAACAGAATTGAATACCGCATGTTAAATAAGCACCAATTAAAAATATAAACGTACAAGCAGCGTTAGGCCGCCGGTACTAACAAAACCTGCTATGCCGGCCATATGTGGCCAGAAATAATGATCACATTTAAAAATAGTAAATGTTATTACTTTATCATCACTAATTATCCAAAGTTATCCATTTCCTGTCATATTATGCACGTCCCAGTGCTGTTGTTATTAGTTTTAGTTTGTATCCAATCAGAATTCAGCTAGCTTATGTTGCTATGCTGTACCAAATCTGCCAGAGGCCTTCAGAATCAACAATGCAGGCGTCTGTGCACTGTAAGTGAAGGGGGACATACAGTGATAGACAGTTGCGATAGCCAATCAGATCACAAGTTGTTGACAGTAGCTGTTCTGGTACAACTAAATGTTGTGAACTATTGTTGTTAAAGTGTGTCATGCTTGTCATTTAATTAACATTGTTACATGTGTATTTGTCGCCATCATGTGGTCAAGGCAGTTAATATATCTTTGAGAAGTGTGTACTTCATACTTGCCAACCTTGAGACCTCCAAATTCGGGAGATTTTGGGGGGCGGGGTAGGGGGGCGAGGTTAAGGGGGAGGAGTATATTTATAGCTAGAATTCACTGAAATTCAAGTACTTTATATATATATATATATATATATATATATATATATATATATATATATATATATATATATATATATATATATATATATAAATACTTGACTTTCAGTGAATTCTAGCTATATATAAATATGTATTTTATTATATATATATATATATATATATATATATATATATATATATATATATATACACATATAAATAAAATAAATAGTTGAATTTCAGTGTTCATTTATTTACACATATACACACAAAACACTCCTCTCTACTCATTGTTGTATTTGAAAGTGCAATGCTTTGCAGCCAATAGCACAGCATAGGTATGTGCAGTGTAATATTCTGGGTTGGAGTCAATATCCAGGCGAGGTGATGAAGTTACATCTCTTTACTTCATACTTCAGAACCGACTCCCACACTTGCGTCAGGGTGCGCAATACAACGTAAACCGTTGGCCCTGCGATGAGGGAGCGACTTGTCCAGGGTGTGCACCGCCTTCCGCCCGAATGCAGCTGAGATAGGCTCCAGCACCCCCCGTGACCCCGAAAGGGACAAGCGGTAGAAAATGGATGGATGGATGTTAAATAAAACCTCTGCCTTATTTTTAATGAATGCTTAGACCTACTATGCTACTGTATTTTAATGTTGGTCATTATGGTGGCACTTGGAGAGCCAAGTGTTTTCAAGGGTGGTACTTGGCAAAAAAAAAAAAAAAAAAGATTGAGAACTGTTGTATAGAATTTAAGTTCACTTTTTGAAATAACTTAAAACTCAATTGAGTTGTACATGTATGTATTCATGTCAGTGTCCATGTGGGGAAACACCTGGGATATTATTATATTAACATGAATCCATCATTTACTGTGTTTATGACTGAAAATGGAACAAACTTAACAGTGACGTGCTGTCAGGGAGGTAAGTGAGGCAGTGCCTCACCTTGCCACCAGGTGGCTTAACCATGAGATGTTAAAAAACGAAGTAATAAAATAAAATACGTTTTAATATTTATCTTTTGGTCTATGCTTTCTATGTGATTTTGGTGTGGTTCCTTTATATTTTGATAATTTTCATGGTCAAAATAAGAAAAGCTGGCGAGAAGTGAGGCAGACACAGGTGGTGCTTCCACGGCTACACACACACAAAGCATTGAGCGTGTGCGCGCGAGGGTGCGCGTGCTTGTTGCTATGGGGGAAAGGCAGGCAATGAGGCAGCAAGTACCTCTGCCTCACAGTAGGGGGCGATATATTGTTAATTTGCATTTCAATGCCTCAGCAGTACTCTGACTCGCCACACTGGGAGAAGTGGGGGCGCTCAAGCTAGCAGACACATGTCTCTCCAGCAGAAGCCATCCCTTTTTTATTTAACTGTATTTATAACAAACATGGCATATTTATTAGAGTAAGCCAGCGTTTGTGGGTGTTTTTTGTCAGATGCAAAAATATTGTTTTATTGCTTGGAATGAAATTGACTTAAATGAATGTGTCTGCCAAAATGGAGGATTATATACTGTATCCAAGATGAAATACTTCTCTAAACTGGACTATAAGACAAAATGAATGTGATCATACAAAGTACGTTTTCATGGAGGATAGCTAATGCTGCTTCAGATACAAATACAGAAAGGTAAGATACACTCACAATACTTGATTTATTTTGTTAAAAGCAAAGGGGACCAAAAAGTACAACGTAAACCGTTGGCCAACCAAAAAGTTACTTTTTGGTTGGCCAACGGTTTACGTTGTATTGCGCACCCTGACGGCAAGTGTGGGAGTCGGTTCTGAAGTATGAAGTAAAGAGCGGACGTGACGACAGGCTGTCCTCACTCAGGTCCGCACGGACCTGGAGAGTGCGTGCCTTAAGTCCGGCTGGAAATCGGGAGAAATTCGGGAGAAAGGTTGTCCCGGGAGATTTTTGGGAGAGGCACTGAAATTCGGGAGTCTTCCGGAAAATTCGAGAGAGTTAGAAAGCATTGGCGTTGTTAGGCCTATTTTAGGGGGGCTCAAGCACCCCTAAATAATTTGGTGTTATATTTATTTTATTTTATTTTATTTTTCTTTATACATGCCGACATATTCATTATAAAGTGGCCCGAATACGAGTTTAAATAAATAATCATATAACCTGTCATTATTCACTCAGTTTCCCCTCACTTCATAGCGTAAGGTAGAGAGCCCCTTTAGTGCGTCGGTATCCAATCCATTCCACTTGTTCATATAGAAAATGCCCACATCACTCAAAATCCAGTCCACATTTTCTCTGCGACCTTGCTTGCAGTCCTGCAGGTGTACGAAGCACATTAGCACACAGCACTGCAGAACAAGAACGTGAACGAATGCAAAATGGACATAAGAAACTTTTTCAAGAAAGTAGGTATTCATCACTGCTTGTAGTAAAATGTATTAGCTCTACTTTACACCAGGTCTGTGTTTGACACAAAGTTACATTCCCGCTCTAACACAATGATAAATGATAAATAAATGGGTTATACTTGTATAGCGCTTTTCTACCTTCAAGGTACTCAAAGCGCTTTGACAGTATTTCCACATTCACCCATTCACACACTGATGGCGGGAGCTGCCATGCAAGGCGCTAACCAGCAGCCATCAGGAGCAAGGGGTGAAGTGTCTTGCCCAAGGACACAACGGACGTGACTAGGATGGTAGAAGGTGGGGATTGAACCCCAGTAACCAGCAACCCTCCGATTGCTGGCACGGCCACTCTACCAACTTCGCTGCTACTTAGTTAGCTGGTTAGCCTGAAATGCATCATGAAGGTCCTGGTTATTTATAAAGTTAAATGTGCACTCTTTTTTACCATCTGCTTTCTTTGGGGTTACTTCCTTCTGGAGCATCAGCTGTGTTTCTCACTTTACACATGGAGGAGAACAGGAGCTGAGCTCTTTCACGTATGACTATCATCATTAGATAATAATGATAATCACTCCACAACCCCTATTGACCTGTGGGAGTCAGGGCAGAGGAGCACAGAAAGTAAGAGGGGAGAGGCCTCTACTGGAAAGGTGAGTAGGAGAATAATGATACACATAAATAAATATTAAAACTTTTTTTTTTTTAATGGCTTATTGATAAGCCATTTGTTTTATTTATTTCTGGGTGGATCATGTTGACTATTGGTCCTCCTAATTGTCAATCATTCTGGTGATGTTACATAAGGACATATATATAAATTATATATATATATATATAAATAATATATATATATATATATATTATTTATATAATAGATTGTATTTGTAATCTACTTTACATTTGATTCCAAATCTCAAAGTGCTACAGAATTACAACCATTAGCGTTGTTAGGCCTATTTTGGCGTTGTAATAAATAAATAAATAAAAAATGGCTTATCGATAAGCCATTTGTTTTATTTGATGTATGTATATATATATATATATATACCAAAGTCTTTGGGTTCCGGGGGGTTTATGGTTGCAAAGCTGAAACTTAAAGGAATTGACGGAAGGGCACCACCAGGAGTGGAGCCTGCGGCTTAATTTGACTCAACACGGGGAACCTTACCTGGTTTGACAGATTGTTGGTTTGTTCAAACTTATACAGTTTGAACAGTAACACTGTGTTTGAATATAGGAAATTAAAGCACTGTACTTTAGTCAAGTGATTCTTTGGCCTACCACAAAATTGAGCCCGTGTACCACTAGCGGTACACGTGCTACAGTTTGAGAATAAATGCTGTAGATTCACTACATATGGAGTGAAATATATCAAAAATGTATTAATTCGTTATTTTCATGATTACAGCCTCTTATAATAGTTGAAACATATTCAAAAAGTTTAATATTATGGAGTGATTTTTGGTCCACAACATATTTTGCTTTATTCATTATTGACTTATTTCTTGTCACTTTATGTTATATATTTTTTATGACATTTCCAGTTCATTTTCTCATCTATTAATACACCCAAAATTGGGTTTCTTTTACTTTTTTAATGTCCGTCTATTTGTATTTGTTTTTTACTTTTGCTGCTACCGAATCGCATTATTTTAGTTTTACTAAGATTAAAAAATGATCTGTTTTTGTCAAACCATCTCTTTAATTTATTGATTTATTCTGTCATTATTTGTATTAGCTTCTGTGTCTTCTCTCCTGAACAAAACAAAGTGTGTTTACCTTGCACAAGAAGCTGTAATTGGTGGTTCTCCAGTGTTGTTCGCGAACCTTCACTTCCCATACTTGTCTTCATTCCGGGTTGTCAGGAAAGCAATGTAAAAGCCTTCCACATTTACTGTGGGTAGAGCAGCCCCATGCTGCACAACAGGGCATTTTTACACGTCAAAAAAGTAACGAGGAAACGCTGCACTCACATAGCTTTAGCTCAAAGTTGTAGCAGTCATGGCGCCCTGTAGTCACGTGAGTGCCTTTGGACCAATCATCGAGGAGATCACCTGAAACCGAGTTGGCCGAGTTGGGTGGGGGGACTGATTGCATCAGTCCATTTTAGATGAGCTGGGGCCCAGCGAAGCCGGCAGCGTTTCTGGGTGTTGTTGATAAATGGCTTTCACTTTGCATAGGGAGTTTTAACTTGCACTTACAGATGTAGCGATGAACTGTCGTTACCGACAGTTGATTCCATTGGGTTGAGTTTTTTCTTGCCCTGATGTGGGATCTGAGCCGAGGATGTTGTTGTGGCTCGTGCAGCCCTTTGAGACACTAGTGATTAAGGGCTATATAAATAAAGTTTGATTGATTGATTAATTGATTGATTGATTGATCTGTTTCATTCTAACCCACTTAGTCTCGTTCGGGTCACTGGTGAGCTGGAGCCTTTCCCAGCCGCGTCAACACTGCACGGGGTCACCGACCAATCACACGGGACTAAAGACAAAAATACAAACAACCATTCACATGCACATTCACACCTATGGAAAATATACAGTCTTCATTCTCCAATTAATCTGACATTCATGTTTTTGAGAAGTGGGAGGAGGAAAACTCACACTTTTTGCACAAATGGCAGTGATCCACCAGTCTAGCTAGCATGGTGGTAGAATGAGATCTGGGGATGCATGAGTGCTGCAGTTCATTAAGCTGCAACCCACTAAATATTCACTTTGGAGACAATTTGTATATTGTAAAGTATCTATTCAACATAGGAGGCCTTTAAAGAAATGCCATATTTACACTATGGGTCAAATGGGAAAAAAACTAAATACATATTTAAATATTTACTTAAATGTGTCCTTAGTTAATTATAATTGGAGGTAAATACATAAATGTGCTATTAAATATGTTTTAATGCATTTGATTAAAAAATATATGCATTTTTTAATAATAACTTGGATCATTTCAATATTTAATTATTTATTAAATTATTTAATGATTTATTGATTTGTTGACTTATTCCACAAACCTGTGTTGCAGCGCTTCATGAATTTATTTTATCTGTCAAAGTCAGCCGCCAAAGTGAGTGGGCGGGTCCTAACATCTGATTGGTTACCGGCACTTTCACTTGCACCCGAGAAGCACTCACCGATATCTTGGTCTTAAAGTGCAAAAATAACTCCACTAACAACTTCAATAAATCCCTCTACATTAACAGCTACATCAGCAAGGCTTGCGTTAACATACGCTGCTACTCCACAAAGTCTAAAATATCTACCAGCAACTCCTGAAACAGTATGAACGCGTTCTCCTTAGCCGCCATGTTTTGAACGACTTCCAAAGTTCCAGGCTTCAGAACAAAGAAATCATTGAACCCGCTCAAAAAGGTTCATTATGTCTTCTCATTTATAGACTTTTCAATTTTCTTCTTGGCAGAAAAGATATATTTTTGCAGTACCGAAAATATTGTTTGACTGGAAGGAAATTTAAATGTATAATTATTGGACTACATTCCTGTTAGCACCACCCACTTGAGTTTTTGACGGATATCATTATAAAAAAGTGCTGCCAAACAGGCTCATGAAATAGTTCAATACATAATTAAATCATGAAATAAATATCTAAATTGTAGAATAATTGATTACATTTGGAAATAATCAATTAAACTACAAAATAAGTAAATTAATAATTAATAAAGATTAGAACTAAATACATAATTAAATGTACTTTTATATCAAATACATTAACAACACATGCATGTGTTTGATTCCAATTATAAGTAATTAATAACAAATTAAAGTAAGATATATTTATGTATTTAAATTTTTCCTATTTGACCCTCAGTATTACACCTGAAAGCACCCATAATAAATAAGGTGACAATTAAACACACATAAGTGAAATAACTTTTTGATGACAAAATATAAACATGATTTCTGCAATACAAAAAATAAGCAAGTTATTCTTTCATGTTATTTCTGTAAACTTTAATTAAATTACTGAGAAAAAAAAGAAAAAACAAAGTTATATTGTAAATACTGACAAGCTTTAATGTTTATTGTTGCATTAATCATCGCAAATACTTCTGGAAGCAGTACTGGAGTAAAAAACAGTTAGTATTAATGATTAATTCTAAAATATCCATGCCCTTACTTTCTTCACAAATGTATACAGTATGATCTATTTCAGCATAGAGTGGTGGACGATCAAACAGTTATAATGCAGCCTCATGTGAAGTACAAAGAATGGTGTACCTAAAATGAAGGGGAAGGATCGTGTCATTTTTACGGGCTGCGTTTACAGGAACTCTGTCATGAAACCATAAACTGTCCCTTCTGGTGTCTCCTCCACAGGCAATCCTTGGCAAAAGGAAGGCACTGCCAGGAGGTCAGGATCTTTGACCTCCAGTTCAACATTTATGTTGCTGCAAAAACAAAGTGGTATGATTAATTCACACCCATCACAACAGAAATATGTGATGTAAAAGTTTCAGAAACATAGACATACCTGAATATAATCATGGAGTTGTCTGTCAAATGCATCAAGCTGAAAGGTATGCAGCCCATGGATACAGACATGTAGCTGTTGCCTTAAAGAGGAAACAAAACATATCATTATACATATTATATTCTACTGCGCACAATTGTTTAAGAAAAAACTCACTAGTTCAAAATAACAAAAAAGCAATAATGTAAAAAAATATAGATATAAAAAAAAAAAACATAAATTATTTCCATTAGAGCAGTGGTTCTTAACCTGGGGTTCGATGAGTCGGCCTCAGGGGTTCGGCGGAGGTCAAGACACACCCGACTCATCGTGTAAATAAGATCTTCTCCGTATCGGCGTATTACGAATACGGCAACAGCAGATGTCAGACTGATTTGCAGGTGTGTAATATGTTGTGAGTTTATGCACTGTGTTGGTTTTGTTGTTTGAACAAGGTGATGCTCATGCACGGTTCATTTTGTGCACCAGTAATAAAACATGGTAACACTTTAGTATGGGGAACATATTCACCATTAAATAGTTGCTTATTAACATGAAAATTAGTAACATATTGGCTCTTAACTAGTCATTATTAAGTACTTATTAATGCCTTATTTGGCATGGCCTTATTATAACTCTAACCCTCTAACCCTGGCCCTAACCCTCTAACACTAACCCTAACCAAAAAACTCTAAATGAAGTCTTTGTTACTTAGAATATGTTCCCCATACTAAAGTGTTACCAAAAACATAAAACTTTGTCTTGAATTTGAAAAAAAACAACATTTTATTTTTCACTAAAGAAGAGTTCGGGGAATGCGCATATGAAACTAGTGGGGTTCGGTACCTCCAAAAAGGTTAAGAACCACTGCATTAGAGGGACATCCATCCGTTCATTTTCTACTGTTTGTCCCTCTCAGGGTCGCGGAAGTGCTGGAGCCTGTTCCAGCTGCATTCGGCCAGAAGGCGGGGTAAACCCTGGACAAGTCGCCACCTCATCTCAGTGCCAGCACAGATAGACAGACAACATTCACACTCACATTCACACACTAGGGAGAGTTTAGTATTGCCAACATCCATCCATCCATTTACTACCGCTTGTCCCTTTCGGGATTGCGGGGGGCGCTGGAGCCTATCTCAGCTGCATTCGGGCAGAAGGCGGGGTACACCCTGGACAAGTCGCCACCTCACATATTTGTGAAAAATCAAGTGCTACAGAGACTAGTGAAAATAACAAAAAGTCATAATGTAAAGAAAATAAAGATGTAAAAATGTCAACCAAAAAAAACTTCCTTTACATGCAGATATTTGTGAAAAATAAAGTCAGCAAAGCAGGGATAGGGAGGGGCAAAGTGGGCCTGAGTGAGCAGCAGGAATTTAGAGAGAGACAGAGAGAGAAGAGAGAAAGAGACATATATAGAGAAGAGGGTGAGACATATAGAGAGAAGAGAGAAAGAGGCATATATAGAGAAGAGTGAGACATATAGAGAGAAGAGACAGAGAGAGAACAGAGACAGAGAGAAGAGACAGAGAGAGACAGAGAGAAGAGAGAGAGAGACATATAGAGATAAGAGAGTGAGACATATAGAGAGAAGAGACATAGAGACAGAGAGACAGAGAGAAGAGAGAGGGAGACATATAGAAATAGGAGAGTGAGACATATAGAGAAAAGAGACAGAGAGAGAAGAGAGAGAGAGACATATAGAGAGAGACACAGAGAGAAGAGAGAGAGAGACATTTAGAGAGAGAAGAGAGAGACCAATTCCTGTAAAAAAAACTTCCAATGCAACAGCAAAAGTGTAAACAGAGCGATAGAAAGTCTCAATAACATATTTGACCTTACAGCCTCCCTATCCAGCCGGAAGGCCTCAAATAGAAAAATTAGGGAAAATATTAATACGCACAACATATGGTACGATAATGATTGTAAAACTCTCAGGAAAAAAATAAGAAACCTATCAAACCAAAAACACAGAGACCCAGACAACCAAAACACACGTCTCCAATACCAAATCACCGTACAACAGACCACATTTTCACTCTCAGCACCCTAATTGACAACCAAATTAACAAAAAAAAAAAGCTAATTACACTCCTGCTGTGTTGACTTCCAAAAAGCATTCGACTCAATCTGGCATAAGGGTCTGCTGTACAAACTGTTAGAAAGTGCCATTGGAGGGAAAACATATGACATCATAAAGTAAATGTACACAAACAACAAATGTTCTGTCAAGATTGGGGAAAAACAAACAAACTTCTTCCCTTAAAGCCGTGGGGTTAGACAGGGGTGCAGTCAGACTGTGCATTCAATGTGCACAAGGTGAGGTGGAAACTGAGTTGCACTTTCTTACAACCTGCCCACTGTACCAAGACATCAGAGACATATACTTCCCACACATTGCAAATACCCAAAGAGAGTTTGGAAACATGACAACCAAAAACTCCCATATCTGCTGGGAGAAGTAAAGCAGTGTGCAAACACAGCAGCACGATTTGTGAGCTGTTGTGACAAGAAAAGGAAATCCAATGGAATACAACCACCATAAAGACTATCAACCAGAGAGAGAAAGAGACAGATAGAGAGAGAGAGAGAGAAGAGAGAGAGACATAGAGAGAAGAGAGAGAAAGAGACAGATAGAGAGACATATTGAGAGAGACAGAGAGAAGAGAGAGAGAGACATATAGAGACATATAGAGAGAGAAGAGTGAGAGACAGAGAGAGAAGACAGCAAGAGACATATAGAAAGAAAAGAGTGAGAGACAGAGAGAAAGGAGTGAGAGACAGAGAGAGAAGAGAGTGAGATACATATAGAGAGAAAAGAGTGAGAGACATAGAGACAGAGAGAAAGGAGTGAGAGGCAGAGAGAGAAGAGAGTGAGATACATAGAGAGAAAAGAGTGAGAGACAGAGGCAGAGAGAGAAGAGAGAGAGCGAGATATAGAGAAAGAAGAGTGAGAGACAAAGAGACAGAGAGTGAAGAGTGAGCGACAGAAAGACAGAGAGAGAATAGAGAGAGACAGAGAGACAGAGAGAGAGGAGAGAGAGAGAGAGAGAGAGAGAGAGAGAAAGAGAGAGAGAGAGAGAGAGAGAGAGAGAGAGAGAGAGAGAGAGAGAGAGAGACATATATAGAGAGAGAAGAGTGAGCAACAGAGAGACAGAGAGAGAAGAGAGTGAGAGACATATAGAGAGTATCCATCCATCCATCCATTTTCTGCTGCTTATCCCTTTTCGGGGTCGCGGGGGGCGCTGGAGCCTATCTCAGCTACAATCGGGCGGAAGGCGGGGTACACCGTGGACAAGTCGCCACCTCATCGCAGGGCCAACACAGATAGACAGACAACATTCACACTCACATTCACACACTAGGGCCAATTTAGTGTTGCCAATCAACCTATCCCCAGGTGCATGTCTTTGGAGGTGGGAGGAAGCCGGAGTACCCGCAGGGAACCCACGCAGTCACGGGGAGAACATGCAAACTCCACACTGAAAGATCCCGAGCGCAGTATCGAACCCAGGACCTTCGTATTGTGAAGGACACGCACCAGTATCCCTGCACTATTTGTACTATATGGACATCTGTACATAGACCGACCTACAAACAGAGCATATACCGTTAAATACATTGGAAAAACTGCTGCTATTTACAAGTTATCTTTACTTTCATGTGTACATATATGCAGCTATATTGAAGGTATTGCATTTATTTATTATAATAGACCTATATTTTAATTGTACTTACCGGTAGTTTTAATTTCGATAGGTGTTTAAGTTTGATACATTTTAATTGTTTTAATTGTGTTTTAATGCTGGCTTTGGTAATGTAAACGTATGTTTCCCATGTCAATAAAGCCCCTTTAAATTGAAATTGAATTGAATTGAGAGAAGAGTGAGAGAGTGATGCTGTTTGCACTGACAGATTCAACTGTGAGTAAAATGGAATCATGTGATGGACGTCACCAATAAAAGTATAAATGGCCACCATGTTACTGTCAGTATTTAGATGGATGCACCCCTCATGCTTCTGCACTTTACATACAGTCTGAACCTTTTTTAATGGTTTATTTTCAAATGTGGGCAGCTCGGTGGTAGAGGGATTAGTGCATCTGCCTCACAATATGAAGGTCCTGAGTAGTCGTGAGTTCAATCCCGGGCTCGGGATCTTTCAGTGTGGAGTTTGCATGTTCTCCCCGTGACTGTGTAGGTTCCCTCCGGGTACTCCGGCTTCCTCCCACCTCCAAAGACATGCACCTGGGGATAGGTTGATTGGCAACACTAAATTGGTCCTAGTGTGTGAATGTGAGTGTGAATGTTGTCAGTCTATCTGTGTTGGCCCTGTGATGAGGTGGCGACTTGTCCAGGGTGTACCTCGCCTTCCGCCCGATTGTAGCTGAGATAGGCTCCAGCAACCCCCCGCGACCTCAAAAGGGACAAGCGGTAGAAAATGGATGGATGGATGGATTTTCAAATGTTTTCAGCGTTTGAAGTGACTAGAAATAATGACTGATTGCGTCCAGCATGCATGAATCAGACATGATTTCATTGTCTGAATCCCACCTTTCAAATCTGGTGTTGGAATGGCCCAGATGTTGAGTTTGATTCCTTCCCCTTCAATGGAGGCACTGCCAAAGACCATGGCGCCATGGAACACAGCGTTAGCGGGAATAGCGAGAGGATTGAGCCTGGATTGCAGCGACTTCTTCACACAGCTCTGGTTCTTGCTGTCGATCTTGTATAATATCCCCTGGTGGACAGCACAGCCAGACACATTACCAAGGCAGTGGGCCGGAGGGACGCCGCCGCATCGTTACCTCCTCAAAGAGCACCAGCAGGTCCAGCTCCATAGTCGCGTTCCATGGATTGCTAGCGTCTGTTCGGAAGCGGAGTTTCTTATTGGTGGAGTCGTACGTGTAAGGCGCCAGAGCTTTGATTTCGTTCTGCAATCCTACCTGGGGAGAGAAACAAACCATGTGCAAAACTGTCCCACCTTCTTTTGTCAAAATTCAGACTCACCACAGAGAAGACTCCTGTCATGTTGCTCGAACCTGAAAGGGAAATATTCCAATTGAAAGCTCTCATGTGCATACATAATAGTAATATTATTAATAATAATAACGCCGTAAAGTCTTACGACAAGACTGATGGTGGTCCGCATGAGTGCTGGCGGTCCAGCACATGAAGACGAAGAGCAGAAGAGTCGCAGACATCTTTCCAGCTCCGAAGGAAGTAAAATGGCAGAAGGAAGGCAGTTGGAGCAGCTTTTAAAGCGACGCGCCGCACACTGAGATGACGTCAAAGAGGCAGCTTTCAAAACAAGCACCCTGCTTTGTCCCAGCAGGTGGTGGGTAAAAGGGTTCGTTCAAGTTCCTTTCTCTGGCTGATTGATTCAGCTGCCCTTTCGTGTTTTGCCACTGGCCTTCAATCTTGTTTTCTCAAGTTGAGGAGCAATACACCTTTTCAGTGCTGTCAAATGATTTATCACACTTTTGGATTTGGAATAATCATAATTAGGGATGTCTGATAATGGCTTTTTGCCGATATCCGATATTTCGATATTGTCCAACTCTTTAATTACCGATACCGATATCAACCGATATATGCAGTCGTGGAATTAACACATTATTATGCCTAATTTGGAAAACCAGGTATGGTGAAGATAAGGTACTTTTTAAAAAAATTAATCAAATAAGATAAATAAATTAAAAATATTTTCTTGAATAAAAAAGAAAGTAAAACAATATAAAAACAGTTACATAGAAACTAGTAATTAATGAAAATTAGTCAAATTAACTGTTAAAGGTTAGTACTATTAGTGGACCAGCAGCACGCACAATCATGTGTGCTTACGGACTGCATCCCTTGCAGACTGTATTGATATATATTGATATATAATGTAGGAACCAGAATATTAATAACAGAAAGAAACAACCCTTTTGTGTGAATGAGTGTAAAGGGGGGAGGGAGGTTTTTTGGGTTGGTGCACTAATTGTAAGTGTATCTTGTGTTTTTTATGTTGATTTAATTAAAAAAAAACAAACAAAAAAAAAAAAACGACACCGATAATAAAAAAACCGATACCAATAATTTCCAATATTACATTTTAACGCATTTATCGGCCGATAATATCGGCAGGCCGATAATATCGGACATCCCTAATCATAATTAATCACAGGTTATTACTCGCTTGCATAATTGAAATGATCTTAAAATGTTGACACAAGAACAGTGGAGAGGTTCCCGGGTGGTGATCTGGTGATCACTTCCTGAGGATCCTTGATGTCGAGGAACGTTTATCCATCTTGCTATGGTCTGGATCGTCTGCTGATCCTGAGCCAGTGCAGGATGGATGGATATATACAATATCTGGGTATTTTTTCCTAATAATGTCTACACTGTAAACCTTGAGTTTCTCTCTCCTCAAGTGTGCATGTGAGTGTGTATGAGTGGATGTGTGCATGTATGAAGGGTCTGAGTGAGCAAAGTATGACGGTCAAATGGGATTTTAACTGTAAAATTCAAAAAAATATATTTGCTAAAAAAATATATATATAAAAATTAAATAAAATGTTGACACCAATGTTATTGTCATAATGTCATCCAGGAACATTTTCAAATGTTTTACTTGAAAGCACTGCAATTATTTGCTAAAAATTTTGTAACCGTTTAATCTAAAGTCAAGTCCGGGTGTATCTTGAAGTGAAATTTGCCAGCAAGGACAACAGTCGGAGTTTCCTCACTCATTTTTGCACCGACATAAGCTTTGATCTGATCACTGTGTTATGATCCGCTGCCGGGATCATGTTCAGTTTGGTTTTTGGACTCCCTCAGTTCCCGTTTTTGTGCACCCCTGGGGTTGTTTTCTGTTTCCATTGGTGCTTATTGTTTCTACCTGTCTCTGATTGGTGTTCGGGAAGCTCACCTGTTCCCCAAGCACTAATCAGTAGCACTATTTAATACTGCCTTTTCCCGTCAGTCAGTCTGGCTTCCTAATTGGCTTTTTGCAACAGTCGATGATAGTTTTTGATTCCTGCTCTGTACCTCCTAGCTTCCACGCTAGGCCCTTTGACTTGCTAGCTTCCACGCTAGCCCCTTTAGTTTTGCCTTCCGTGCTATGAGCACATTTTTCTTTGTTCCCGTTTGATTTATTTTTAAAAATAAATCATTTCCTACCTGCACGCTGTGTCCGAAGTCCGTTTGCATCCTGGGAGAACAAACCCCGCATCACGATGCGACCCGGTCGTCACACACTGACCGTATAACAACTCTCATGCGACCGATCATTATAATGCCATAGGGCTTTTCATTGAGGGCCACATCGCAGTTATGGCAGCCCTCAGAGGGCTGTGAATATATATGAATAATAATCAATCATCTCCTCATTATATTAATACACAATTGTCTATGCATTAGATTTTTTTTTTTTACGTACAAATTGATGGTTAACGTGCTTGCTTTTTAAAAATCATAAGTTGGCGGAACAAGCATTTTGTTCTAACAAAAAAAATGTCAAATATATGTAAAACCTTTTCACCAAGGACCGCATACTAAAAGGTCCAAGTATGCAGGGGCCATTTTGATGTTTATTGTTTTGTTAAAAGAAATGGTAAAAACAAACATTACCTATTGCTTGGAATTATGTGACGTCACGTCTGGCTCATTATATATGTGTGGCGGTCAAGCTAGCTCTGTTCTCAATGGGTACTAAGCGCCATTTAACCTTTCTTGAAGAAAAATGCCCTATGCTTGCGTTGTTTTCGGCTGTAAGAACTGTTCAAATTACGAAAAGGATGAACGCTTCCTCAGAGTTCCTTGAAGAAGAAATCGTAAGAGTGAAAGAATTTACGAAAGACGACGAGAAAAGCGGTATGCAGTCCAGTCCAAGGGAGCAGAGTTGAAGAATGCACAAGTTTGCAGCGATCATTTCTTTAAAGGTTTGTTTGATATACTTTTAACGTTTATTATTTCCCATTTAAGTATTATCTTGATTGTATTTGTATTTCTTAAAACACATTTTTGCTACGAGTGTATTGTAAAGCACCAACTCGGTGAGTCTAAATAAAAGAGAGCAAATGTTAGAAAAACCTAAAAAAAGTTTAACTTTTACCAATGGCAGCACTCATACATGAAGCTTTCAGCACATACACAATGTTGACATCTGTAGTTATATTTTGACAAAGACGGGGAAAACATGCTACTCGTAAATGTCTCAAGGAAGAAAAGTTCAAACCAAAGACTTTAAAATGGTTTAACATCTTGATCCAGACACCACTTCAGAAGGTGGCAGTGATGCACACTAATTACCATATTACAGTGTCAGAAATGTACATGTTAGAAAAGGAGTAAACATCATGAAACCTTTCACAGACCGCCAGCACCTAATTGGTTTCTCTTAAACATTCTCCCCCCCATCTCCCGAATTCGGAGGTCTCAAGGTTGGCAAGTATGGTGGTACCTGAAGTTAAAAGTGTTTTTAGATAAGAGCTGTCTGAATGCTTTAAGTTGCGAGCAACAATGTGAGTTACAAGCATCCCTGTCATTAGTTGACGAGGCTAATGTCACGCTATGTAATGCTATGATTGAAGGTAAATATTTCTCCCATCCTCATTCAGGTTATAAATTCCCTATAAAAAGCAGAATTTCCTGTAAAACCAAATTTGTTGTGTGTCTTCTCAAGTGTCCATGTGGCCTTTGTTATGTTGGAAAGACTAAGAGAGAGCTCAAAATTCGCATTTCAGAACATAAAAGTAGCATTAGGAATTGTGATATAAAATCCTCTGTAGCAAGACACTTTAATAGTGCTGGACATGATATATGTTCATTGAGGTTTCGGGGTTTGGAAGAAGTGAAACCTTTGAGGATAGGGGGCAACGTGAAGCATTTTGGATACACGTGTTACAAACTGAGTACCCTAAAGGGATGAACGAGGAGTTGCTTTACTGATGTTTTCTATAATGGTTTTCCATGAAGTTGTCTCTATGTATATCATGTACTTCATATAGATTTTTTTGTGGCTTGATGCAGGGCTTCAGGTTGGTGCTTCATTTTGGTACTTTATAGGTATTATACAGTGACGTGCAGTCAGGGGAGGCAGGTGAGGCAGGGCCTCACGTGCCATCATGGAAAGAAAAAAAATGTAAAAAGAAAGAAAATTTATTAAATTGTTATATGTATGCAGTGATTATACTATAAAGTTATTTTCCATTTAACTTCACCAGTTTTAGATTATTTTTATTCAAAATCGCTGAATTTTCACATTTGCCGTTCAAATACTGAGAAGAGACTTGCGGTGATCAACAGCCAGTTGAGGCACGTCACTGAGCTGAGCCTCACCTTGGATTGCGCAATGACTCGGCTAACTGCTGGCCTGCTGTGCAGTGAGACCGTATTGCTATATGAATTATATTATACATTTCCATAGTTTAGTTAGCTGAGGTATATAATGTACAGTGTATTTTGTCAACAACTGTGCTGAGCAATCATAAAACGGCTGCGAAGACGCACTGGCTGAGGCTCACAGTAATCCCGAATCATTGTGGTAGAGGGCGCTAGTGATCCCAGGGATAATTTTTGCGACTACTCGGCTGCAGAAGAAGTGACAACAAGCAGCAACAGTTAGCGATCGTTTATTTTTTCCTCTCGCCTGGACTTTTAACAGGGAGGATTACATATCTAAAAAAAAAACAGTTTTCTAAACTGGACTTTCAATCGAAGCAGGAGGTAATAATTAAAGGAAGATCTCCATCGAGACAGACAGACTTTTAAAACTGAAGAAAGATAAGGAAGACTTCTGTAAACAAGTTATCGATGCTTTTGTTCAGAAGGAGCGGCGCATGGACTTCATTTATAAGTAAAGGTAAGACCATAATAACGTTTTTTTATTAAATGTGCTTTTTTGTGTGCTACAGTTTGTATGTGTAAAGTTAAAGTTAAGTTAAAGTACCAATGATTGTCACACACACACTAGGTGTGGTGAAATTTGTCCTCTGCATTTGACCCATCCCCTTGATCACCCCCTGGGAGGTGAGGGGAGCAGTGGGCAGCAGCGGCGCCGCGCCCGGGAATCATTTTTGGTGATTTAACCCCCAATTCCAACCCTTGATGCTGAGTGCCAAGCACGGAAGAATGTTGGTATGAGCTTTTAAACAAAACACGTTAACTGCTGCCAATCAAATGGTGAATAAGATACTCTTTAGGGTTCATATGTTTGTAAATCTGACTGTGATGAAGTCAGTGCCTCACCAGCCATCAACCTCACCTCACGCCACTGGTATTATATTATATATAGAGGGAGCTATAGTTATTCTAGCGCTTTATTTATTGTTTTCACTGTGCTGATGAGCTATGTCTCCTTTTATTATAGTGGTTGTCCAAACAATTTTTTATTGCTTTATTTATTTTCCTATGATACTATACGGAGTCTTTGATTTACTTTGTACAATTTTCCATTTTGTCTTTAATTTGTGCACTTTCATTTTTGAAGTTGTTCTTGATTTACTATATCAATTGATTGACCACAGCTGTTATTATTTAAATGCATCACTTCCTGTTGAAAATTGCACACTGACGAAGACATTGCCGAAACCAGTCTGTGTTTGGTAGCGCCTGCACAGTTTATATTAAAATTATTATAAGGACACAAGTGTTGCTGGCCATGCTTGTTCTTTATTGTCACAGTGAACCGTGTAAGATCCAACCCAAATATATGGTCTGATTCGCTAGCCTGATGGCGTATTTTGCAATTAAGTTTTCAGTCAAGACTTTTCGGGTCGTTGAAAGATTAGCGGATCTGAGCGTTTGAGAAGATTATGTTAATACAAATAATGATAAATAAACAGGCGGTTAAACCCATCATGGCTTCAAAAAAACAATCCAAGTATTCTAAAATCAATTTTAAGTATCACAAGGAGCCAATGCTGTGATTGGTACGGAATGTTTTTCTTTTTGTTGTGGTAAGACAAAGAAGAACCATTTCCTCCCCACCAACCGAACAAGTCGAGTCGGGAATGTGTTGTTTTCCAAAGTTGGTGCAGCTGTCGTTTGTTATTCTGCTCTACTTAATGTCCCTGTTTCTACTCGGCTCAGCCAACTAGTCAGTGCACTTCTTTAGCTAACGTGTCCTGCATTTAATCAACGTTATCGTTCCAATACAATTTGAATAATCTGCCCTTTGCATTGTTTGGCTGATTTTACATTTTGACTGTGATCTTATTAAACAGCACAATGTAATGTAACATGCCTTTTAAAAATAAATATTTTATAAAAACAATACACTAAAATGTAACACAAACAACTACAGTAGTTTTATGAAGTAATGTAATAACGTGCAGCATTTCCCTTGGAGAGTGGACTACAGTATCTCCTTCCATCAGCAGCTTTACCATATTTTCAAATATATTATTTTAACATTCTTGGCTGTGGTGCAGACTAGCAATGCTGCGCTCCAACTGTTTTGCTGAGTCTGGTACGATCTCTTGCTGAACGGTAATGCTGGAGAGTAAGACCAGATGTTTTGGTCGGCTCTTATGGGGTTCACTGTGACATTTACTGCTTCAACTAATGGCGGGGATGCTTGAATCTCAAATTTTTGCTTGCAACTTATTAGCCAATAGACAGCTCATATCTCAAAACACTCTTTAGTTGGGATACTCTTAAGTTGAGGTACCACTGTACTTAAAGCATTAGTTAAAAATAGAGAATTACCGTGCAAGAAAACAGAAGAGAATACTATAAAAACAGGAAAGTAATATTATGTAGGAAAAAAAGAGCCATTAGATTAGATCAGTGCTTCTGCAACTTCAACCCTAAACTAACACCCTCCCTTCCTCATCATACCTCCTCGGATTGTAAATAATCAAATGTAAACAATCAAATGTAGTCACTTTTTCTTATAATTTCTGATCCCTCTCTCCGTGTCCAATACTTGCTGTACATATGTACCAAGTCAGACCTACACTGTTCCAATGTCAATTTCTCTGATGATGCAATTGTTGATGACTGAAGTGTTGATTCCAACCAAACTTAACCCCCCCCCCTCCATATCCCACACCCCGGATTGTAAATAATGTAAATAATTCAATTTATATACTGTGGTGATTATCTTGTGTGATGACTGTATTATGAAAATAGCTTATATCTGTATCATGAATCAATTTAAGTGGACCCCGACTTAAACAGGTTGAAAAACTTATTCGGGTGTTACCATTTAGTGGTCAATTGTACGGAATATGTACTTCACTGTGCAATCTACTAATAAAAGTCTCAATCAATCAATCAATTAATCCATTATTTTCTGTTATGCCCCCTTTGGAAGAAAAAAATATCCCCCACCCACTCTCAACTGTGACTATAAAATTTATAGTCACAATTGAGAGTGCGGGGGATACAATTTATACTATTTATAGTATAAATAGTATATATTGCGTATAAAATTGTTATAACTACACCTCTGCATAACATTGTAAGCTTATTAATATTAAAGGAAACAACACACAGGTCTTTCCTAGGCTCCCACCCTGGTTACAGTGAAGCCAAGATCTACACACACTTCATCATATTTCGGTACGGCAAAAAATGCATGTTCCCCAAGGTCACACGCACCCCCACTATTTGAGAAGGATTGGATTAGACCATTAGCTATTTTCTTTTACTATTTTGACTTTTGGCTTTTCCCTGTCAGAGGTCATCACAATGAGTCAATCGTAAAAACTGGTTTAGGCTTTGTTTTCTTTCCCAACGCAACACTGGCACGGGAACTTAAACCATGCCCTCCGTGCAAGCTTCTGCCTTACCATTACACCACCAGGGATATTACGCCATTACCGATATGGCACTGTAGGTATTCTTCATTTTTGGTAGCCTGAATAATTAGATCTATAAATAGATCTTGGAGTTGCAGTAAAATGTGATTATTAGAAAAGTACTAATGCAGGGATTTTGGCAGTGTTCATGTGAGTTATTGCTATTTTCCTCACCATGTGTTGAATGACAACATTGTCACAGCAAGAGTTTCTGCACAATGAAATGGGAAAAGGGGAAGGAAATGCATAGCAAAACCGAGAGTGAGACTGAGAAGAGTCAGTGCTGAGCAGAATACTCACAAGGGAAATTACCTATTAAGAGGTTTTGAGGGCAGGGATTATGAAAATGAGGGAAGCCCTTTTTTGACAAAATCACCACATGTGATACTTTCTGCATGACATGAAGTCGTCATAGTTTGTCGTTTTGTGCAAAGATCCTACTATATTGCCAAATATAACTGAAATAGACAAAACAACATTATTTTGTGGGGTTTATCTAGATATGTTCTAGATATGTTATCTTAATCCCATTTTTAAAAAGTCAAAAACCCATTTAGGCTGGTTTCAACCAAATCCATGCAATAACTATTTTGTTTTGTGCATTTAAAGTGTGTGTGTATGGGGTGGGATAGGAAGGCCCTTTAGGAGTCTTGTGTATGGAGGCCCGGAATTTGGTGCCAAGCCCCTAGTGACGGGAAATAAATGCGAAATATGGTAGTTTTTGGACTGTTCACAAATATACATCAATGGAGTGCAGTAAACGTTAACATTTATTTTGTAACTGTCAGGGGCCCTTGTATTGATCCTTGTGGGACACCTCAATTAAAGCTGTGGAAAACCATAAACAAGTACTGTACAGTAGCTTCTTTCACAAAAAGAGCCTGCAAAATTGTATAACTCACTTAAAGGGGATGTTGGCAACATTTACACTGATGTCTAGAGGGTGCTAACTTTCCAATGTATTTTACCGAGCATATCCCACCTTCTTTTGGCTTCTGGGACATAATAACGTAACTACGTACATAACGCATGCATGCGCATTAGCTTGTTACCTAATGATAGGGATTTGGATAGCTAGCGTTAGCTGCCATTGATTGCAAATTGTTCGTTGCTTCTCTTGGACTGTTTTTGTATGTGTAGATGCGCATACGTGTGGACGAGATAGGGACAAAATAACAATTATTTTATAAGGGCCTGTAAAAAAAATGTATTACATAAACTTCGTAATTGTGAAAAATATAGACAGTTTTAAAACACATGTATTCTGTTAAACCATTAATGGTAACATAAGATAGCCAAGAGTGTTTCTGTAATATGTTTTGCTTAGAAAAATGTAACTGAGCAAAAGTGGCAAACAACAGTTTTGATTAATCTATTTGACAATAACTGAAGATGATTGCCTTGGCAGATATTTAATTATAATATTTAAGGCTGAAGGAAGAGTGAACTTTGAAGCTTTTGAACACTTCATGTCCACAGAAAACCTATCTCAATGTCAAGTACAAAGAACATGCTCAGACTTCCTTCCTAGCAACTGATTTGTCAAAGTGAACCTGCCACAAAGAGGTAGGTCAAAACCTCTGCTGGTTTGTTGTTGACTGAAGAGTTTTCCAGGGGTTTCATGCAAATTTTCTGATGTTTTGAAATTGTTGAGAACATTTAAAAAATATTTTAGTCAAATGACATCTAGTGAAAGTTCTTGTTTTTGTTTCTGACGTGTGTAAAGCTGCAGCTATTATGTAACAAAATTGGCTTTCACAATCCGATAAATTATAAATTGCGCAATAAACAGATGAAAACACACACAGAGAAAAAGAAAGCAACACAACCGCATGGTGCTCATTTGGATGTAATTATGTATACATAAAAGCTGTTACTAGCTGTTCATCATTGTGTCATTCCAATGAATGTCGGTAAATTCCCACAGTGAACAAAGTGTACCAGTGCCAAGTTAAGGATTCACCTCTTCATAATTAGCAATTATTTATCAATAAAAAAATTATAAAACATGCAGGTTATATTAAGGTTTTCGGTTAAGTGTACAGTATGAAGTGACAACAAAGTTGTTGTGGGGGCCCACTTTTTCTAAAAGCTAAGAACCAGGGGACTGGACTTCTCCCCTCACTATTAGTACTATTTTGTATATGCTGGAGAGCCAGCATCCTCTACAATTGATTTTAGTCTACTTATTTTGTCAGAGCTACAGGAGCGCTCTTCTGTTTATAAGACCCTGTTGAATAGCCCAAATGATAAAAAAGAGAGAACCTGAAACGGAACCTTGAGAAACACTACTAGTATAACTAAAGAAGTTAAACAAATGACTACTGACTGCATCTGAAGTAAGCAAGCATAAATCACATTACAAACATTTTATGTAACTGCCAAAAAAGAGATGACTTACAGAGGTGCCTTGAGGAACGCCTCAGTTATGTAAAAGTGTATATATATATATATATATATATATATATATATATGTATAATGGTTTACTAAGGGCATCCCTCACCGCCGGTGTCCACCAACGGGTTCTAGGATTACCGCCACGACAGGCACCAACTACCTTGCGGCCACAGCTCCAATCAGCTGCCTCGACAATAGAGGCGCGGAACATGGTCCACTCGGACTCAATGTCCAGCACCTCCCTCGTGACATGTTCAAAGTTCTTCCGGAGGTGGGAATTGAAACTCTCTCTGACAGGAGACTCTGCCAGACGTTCCCAGCAAACCCTCACAATGCGTTTGGGCCTGCCAGGTCTGTCCGGCATCCTCCCCCACCATCGCAGCCAACTCACCACCAGGTGGTGATCGGTTGAAAGCTCCGCCCCTCTCTTCACCCGAGTGTCCAAAACATGAGGCCGCAAATCCGATGACACAACTACAAAGTCGATCATGGAACTGCGGCCTAGGGTGTCCTGGTGCCAAGTGCACATATGGACACCCTTATGTTCGAACATGGTGTTCATTATGGACAATCTGTGACGGGCACAAAAGTCCAATAACAGAACACCACTCGGGTTCAGATCCGGGCGGCCATTCTTCCCAATCACGCCTGTCCAGGTTTCACTGTCGCTGCCAACATGAGCATTGAAGTCCCCCAGTAGAACGAGGGAATCACCCGGGGGAGCACTCTCAAGTACTCCCTCGAGCGAATCCAAAAATGGTGGGTACTCTGAGCTGCGGTTTGGCGCGTAAGCGCAAACCACAGTCAGGACCCGTCCCCCCACCCGAAGGCGGAGGGAAGCTACCCTCTCGTCCACCGGGTTGAACTCCAACGTGCAGGCTCTGAGCCGGGGGGCAACAAGAATTGCCACCCCAGCCCGTCGCCTCCCATTGCCGGCAACGCCAGAGTGGAAGAGAGTCCAGCCCCTCTCGAGAGAACTGGTTCCAGAGCCCTTGCTGTGCGTCGAAGTGAGTCCGACTATATCTAGCCGGAACTTCTCAACCTCGCGCACTAGCTCAGGCTCCTTCCCCCCCAGCGAGGTGACGTTCCACGTCCCAAGAGCTAGCTTCTGTAGCCGAGGATCGGACCGCCAAGTGCCCTGCCGTCGGCTTCCGCCCAGCTCACAATGCACCCGACCTCTATGGCCCCTCCTATGGGTGGTGAGCCCATTGGAGGGGGGACCCACGTTGCCTCTTCGGGCTGTGCCCGGCCGGGCCCCATGGGGACAGGCCCGGCCACCAGGCACTCGCCATCGTGCCCCACCTCCGGGCCTGGCTCCAGAGGGGGGCCCCGGTGACCCGCGTCCGGGCGAGGGAAATCTGGGTCCTTTATTTTTAATCGTCATGGAGGCCTTCTTCGGTCAAGCTGAAGAAGGAGTCCTATCGGGTTCTTTTGGCTCATAGGACTCCTGAGGCAGCGGACAGGTACCGACAGGCCAAGCGGTGTGCGGCTTCAGCGGTTGCGGAGGCAAAAACTCGGACATGGGAGGAGTTCGGGGAAGCCATGGAAAACGACTTCCGGACGGCTTCGAAGCGATTCTGGACCACCATCCGCCGCCTCAGGAAAGGGAAGCAGTGCACTATCAACACCGTGTATGGTGAGGATGGTGTTCTGCTGACCTCGACTGCGGATGTTGTGGATCGGTGGAGGGAATACTTCGAAGACCTCCTCAATCCCACCAACACGTCTTCCTATGAGGAAGCAGTGCCTGGGGAGTCTGTGGTGGGCTCTTCTATTTCTGGGGCTGAGGTTGCCGAGGTAGTTAAAAAGCTCCTCGGTGGCAAGGCCCCGGGGGTGGATGAGATCCGCCCAGAGTTCCTTAAGGCTCTGGATGCTGTGGGGCTGTCTTGGTTGACAAGACTCTGCAGCATCGCGTGGACATCGGGGGCGGTACCTCTGGATTGGCAGACCGGGGTGGTGGTTCCTCTCTTTAAGAAGGGGAACCGGAGGGTGTGTTCTAACTATCGTGGGATCACACTTCTCAGCCTTCCCGGTAAGGTCTATTCAGGTGTACTGGAGAGGAGGCTACGCCGGATAGTCGAACCTTGGATTCAGGAGGAACAGTGTGGTTTTCGTCCTGGTCGTGGAACTGTGGACCAGCTCTATACTCTCGGCAGGGTCCTTGAGGGTGCATGGGAGTTTGCCCAACCAGTCTACATGTGTTTTGTGGACTTGGAGAAGGCATTCGACCGTGTCCCTCGGGAAGTCCTGTGGGGAGTGCTCAGAGAGTATGGGGTATCGGACTGTCTGATTTTGGCGGTCCGCTCCCTGTATGATCAGTGTCAGAGCTTGGTCCGCATTGCCGGCAGTAAGTCGGACACGTTTCCAGTGAGGGTTGGACTCCGCCAAGGCTGCCCTTTGTCACCGATTCTGTTCATAACTTTTATGGACAGAATTTCTAGGCGCAGTCAAGGCGTTGAGGGGATCTGGTTTGGTGGCTACAGGATTAGGTCTCTGCTTTTTGCAGATGATGTGGTCCTGATGGCTTCATCTGGCCAGGATCTCCAGCTCTCGCTGGATCGGTTTGCAGCCGAGTGTGAAGCGACTGGGATGAGAATCAGCACCTCCAAGTCCGAGTCCATGGTTCTCGCCCGGAAAAGGGTGGAATGCCATCTTCGGGTTGGGGAGGAGACCCTGCCCCAAGTGGAGGAGTTCAAGTACCTCGGAGTCTTGTTCACGAGTGAGGGAAGAGTGGATCGTGAGATCGACAGGCGGATCGGTGCGGCGTCTTCAGTAATGCGGACGCTGTATCGATCCGTTGTGGTGTAGAAAGAGCTGAGCCGGAAGGCAAAGCTCTCAATTTACCGGTCGATCTACGTTCCCATCCTCACCTATGGTCATGAGCTTTGGGTTATGACTGAAAGGACAAGATCACGGGTACAAGCGGCCGAAATGAGTTTCCTCCGCCGGGTGGCAGGGCTCTCCCTTAGAGATAGGGTGAGAAGCTCTGTCATCCGGGGGGAGCTCAAAGTAAAGCCGCTGCTCCTCCACATCGAGAGGAGCCAGATGAGGTGGTTCGGGCATCTGGTCAGGATGCCACCCGATCGCCTCCCTCGGGAGGTGTTTAGGGCACGTCCGACCGGTAGGAGGCCACGGGGAAGACCCAGGACACGTTGGGAAGACTATGTCTCCCGGCTGGCCTGGGAACGCCTCGGGATCCCCCGGGAGGAGCTGGACGAAGTGGCTGGGGAGAGGGAAGTCTGGGCTTCCCTGCTTAGGCTGCTGCCCCCGCAACCCGACCTCGGATAAGCGGAAGAAGATGGATGGATGGATGGGTTTACTAAGGGGAGTCAGCACGGTGGCAGAGGGGTTAGTGCATCTGCCTCACAATACGAAGGTCCAGACTAGCCCTGAGTTCAATCCCGGGCTCGGGACCTTTCTGTGTGGAGTTTGCATGTTCTCCCCGTGACTGCATGGGTTCCCTCCGGGTACTCCGGCTTCCTCCCACCTCCAAAGACATGCACCTGGGGATAGGTTGATTGGCAACACTAAATTGGCCATAGTGTGTGAATGTGAGTGTGAATGTTGTCTGTCTATCTGTGTTGGCCCTGCGATGAGGTGGCGACTTGTCCAGGGTGTACCCCGCCTTCCGCCCGATTGTAGCTGAGATAGGCTCCAGCGCCCCCCGCGACCCCGAAGGGAATAAGCGGTAGAAAATGGATGGATGGATGGGTTTACTAAGGGTAGGTGACGGCTCAGACACCAGAAGGCAGTAATGTTCATACATTTGTTATATATATATAGTCAATGTATATATAATAATAACAAACAATACTACTAAACTAAAGAATGGAGTGTGTGACCAAAATACAAGAGTGTGTGGTGTAAGACTATGTGTGTAGTTAGCGGAAGTGTGTGTTACCAAGTGTTGGCGAGAGCGAACGAGGCAGTCCATGGGGCAGGCAGGTGATCCGGGGCGAGAGAGAGGCGTCAGAGTCCAGGGTCGAGCGAGGAGTCGAGGAACGGGAAGGCAGTCGAGATCCAGGTGGGGGAAAGTCCAAGGGAGCGAGACGCACAGCTCGAAACCAAGGCAACAGAAGGAAAACACTGCGGACACAAGGAAGACGACAGGAGACAAATCAAGCACGGGGAAGAATGACTGAGAGAGCGCAAAAGAGAGCATAAAGCTTGTCGCTTACGGTTCACCATAGAGAAACTAAGTTCCCGCAAGGATCCCTGGGTCCACTGGTCCTTTAAGCAGCTCGCCCTCATCAATTCCAGGTGTGTAGATTGCCAATCGTCTGCAGGCTTGTAGCTTCGTGTGCGTGCTGCGCTCAGCACGAGCAGGGGCGTGTCCGAGCGCGCTGTCAGCGGATCCTCCAAGTGCTCCCGCAGAGGAGGAAGAAGCAGACTGCGCGTGCGCCGTAACAATATATATACAGTATATATACATACATAAGTATATATATAAAACGTTTTCCACATTTTGATATGTCACAGCCTTATTCCAAAATGGAATACATCTATGTCGTCTCGAAAAAAAAAAAAAAGCCTGGATGAAATCCGATGCTGCCCATCCAACCTGATGGAGTTGAGAGGTGCTGCAAGAAGGAATGTGCTAAACTGCCCAAAGATAGGTGTGCCAAGCTTGTGGCATCATATTCAAAAATATTTGAGGCTGATGGTTGCTTCCAAAGGTGTATTAACAAAGTAT